>NC_132937.1:33484153-33784153 GCF_034638445.1 Ciconia boyciana
TGTCATGAAGTTCTAAGAGTGAATTTGTGAGCTCTCCTTTCCATGACAACAGACTGATGCCTTAAATATAGGATTATGATGAATCCAACAGAGGATTGAGTAAAAGGAAAACAAAACTGTTAGTAAGTAAGACTTTATTATAACACATATTCAGTTAAAAAGGTAGAGAAAGGAATATAAATTTTGAATATACTTCCACTTTTTAATACTACAGTTATGTATGATGGTCTGTACATTGTGGTTATTTCTTTCAGATGTTCTCAATATTTGATATAACATCTGTGGCACTCAGATGTTGCCAAAAGTTTCAGACATATTCATTATTCTTGTTCTTACATATCGAATGTAAGTCACAGTGGGTTTTCATGACTACTTGAAGTTGTAAATAAGCTCAGCAGAGGCAGTAGGCTCTCATCACCTTTGAAAAATCATGCTCAAAACATTTCAGGAAGAACTCTGAAAAACAGGAAAATGTTGGGAAATATGGCTGTACATTAAGTTGTCTTAGTAAGTATGCACTTTATGTTAAGAAATGCCATGGATTTAACATATTAAGAGCAAAAAAAAAATCACTTTTGTTTTAAAATATTTTCAGTCCAGCACAATCTAGTTTATGTAAGGAAAAAAAAAAGATACTGTCTTCTATAAGTGACGTTCCCTTTGGCTGAATTCTATCATTATGAATTGTCTTGAATATAATCATAGAATCATTTAGGTTGGAAAAGACCTTTAAGATCACCAAGTCCAACCGTTAACCTAGCACTGCCAAGTCCACCACTAAAACATGTCCGTAAGCGCCAGGTCTACACGTCTTTTAAATACCTCCAGGGATGGTGACTCAACCACTTCCCTGGGCAGCCTGTTCCAATGCTTGACAACCCTTTCAGTGAAGAAATTTTTCCTAATATCCAATCTAAACCTCCCCTGGTGCAACTTGAGGCCATTTCCTCTTGTCCTATCACTAGTTACTTGGGAGAAGAGACCGACCCCCACCTCTCTACAACCTCCTTTCAGGTCGTTGTAGAGAGCAATAAGGTCTCCCCTCAGCCTCCTTTTCTCCAGGCTAAACAATCCCAGTTCCCTCAGCAGCTCCTCATAAGACTTGTGCTCTAGACCCTTCACCAGATTCATTGCTCTTCTTTGGATGCACTCCAGCACTTCAATGTCTTTCTTGTAGTGAGGGGCCCAAAACTGAACACAGTATTCAAGGTGCGGCCTCACCAGTGCCGAGTACGAAGGGACAATCACTTCCCTGGTCCTGCTGACCACGCTATTTCTGATACAAGCCAGGATGCTATCGGCCTTCTTGGCCACCTGGGCACACTGCTGGCTCATATTCAGCCGGCTGTCGACCAACACTCCCAGGTCCTTTTCTGCCAGGCAGCTTTCCAACCATTCTTCCCCAAGCCTATAGCGTTGCATGGGGTTGTTATGACCCAAGTGCAGGACCTTGCACTTAGTCTTGTTGAACCTCATGCAATTGGCCTCGACCCATCGATCCAGCCTGTCCAGATCCCTCTGTAGAGCCTTCCTACCCTCAAGCAGATCAGCACTCCTCCTGCCCAACTTGGTGTCATCTGCAAACTTCCTGAGGGTGCACTTGATCCCCTCATCCAGATCACTGATAAAGATATTAAACAGAACTGGCCCCAGTACTGAGCCCTGGGGAACACCACTTGTGACTGGCCGCCAACTGGAGTAAACTCCATTCACCACCACTCTTTGGGCCCGGCCATCCAGCCAGTTTCTTACCCAGCGAAGACTACGCCCGTCCAAGCCATGAGCAGGCAGTTTCTCCAGGAGAATGCTGTGGGAAACCATGTCAAAGGCTTTACTAAAGTCCAGGTAAACAACATCCACAGCCTTTCCCTCATCCACTAAGTGGGTCACCTTGTCATAGAAGGAGATCAGGTTAGTCAAGCAGGACCTGCCTTTCGTAAACCCACGCTGACTGGGCCTGATCACCTGGTTGTCCTGTACGTGCCATGTGATGGCACTCAGGATGATCTGCTCCATAACCTTCCTGGCACTGAGGTCAGACTGACAGGCCTGTAGTTCCCCGGGTCCTCCTTCCGGCCCTTCTTGTAGACGGGCGTCACATTTGCTAACCTCCAGTCAACTGGGACCTCCCCGGTTAGCCAGGACTGCTGATAAAGGATTGAAAGGGGCTTGGTGAGCACTTCCGCCAGCTCCCTCAGTACCCTTGGGTGGATCCCATCCGGCCCCATAGACTTGTGTGTGTCTAAGTGGTGTAGCAGGTTGCTAACCGTTTCCCCTGGGATTATGGGGGCTTCATTCTGCTCCCCATCCCTGTCTTCCAGCTCAGGGGGCTGGGTACCTGGAGAACAACCGGTCTTTATTAAAGACTGAGGCAAAGAAGGCATTAAGTACCTCAGCCTTTGTCACTATGCTTCCCCCTGCGTCCAATAAAGGATGGAGATTCTCCTTAGCCCTCCTTTTGTTGTTAATGTATTTATAGAAACACTTTTTATTGTCTTTTACAGCAGTAGCCAGATTAAGTTCTAGTTGGGCTTTGGCCCTTCTCATTTTCTCCCTGCATAACCTCACGACATCTTTGTAGTCCTCCTGAGTTGCTTGCCTCTTCTTCCAAAGGTCATAAACTCTCTTTTTTTCCTGAGTTCCAGCCAAAGTTCAGCCAGGCCGGTCGTCTTCCCTGCCGGCTCGTCTTTCGACACATGGGGACGGCCTGCTCTTGCGCCTTTAAGATTTCCTACTTGAAGAATGTCCAGCCTTCCTGGACTCCTTTGCCCTTCAGGACTGCTTCCCAAGGCACTCTGTCAACCAGGCCCCTAAACAGGCCAAAGTCTGCCCTCCGGAAGTCCAAGGTAGCAGTTCTGCTGACCCCCCTCCTTACTTCTGCAAGAATCTAAAACTCTGTCATTTTGTGATCGCTATGCCCAAGACAGCCTCCAACCGTCACGTCACCCACAAGTCCTTCTCTGTTCACAAACAACAGGTCCAGCGGGGCGCCTTCCCTAGTTGGCTCGCTCACCAGCTGTGTCAGGAAGTTATCTGCCACGCACTCCAGGAACCTCCTAGACTGTTTCCTTTCTGCTGTATTGTATTTCCAGCAGACATCTGGTAAGTTGAAGTCCCCCACAAGAACAAGGGCTAGCGATTGTGAGACTTCTCCCAGCTGCTTATAGAATATTTTGTCTGCCTCTTCATCCTGGTTGGGTGGTCTATAACAGACTCCCACCACAATATCTGCCTTGTTGGCCTTCCCCTGATTCTTACCCATAAGCACTAAACCCTATCGTCACCATCATTAAGCTCGAGACAATCAAAACACTCCCTAACATACAGGGCTACCCCACCGCCTCTCCTGCCTTGCCTAACCCTCCTGAAGAGTTTATAGCCATCCACTGCAGCACTCCAGTTGTGCGAGCCATCCCACCATGTTTCTGTGATCGCAACTATGTCACAGTTTTCCAGCTGCACAATGGCTTCCAACTCCTCCTGTCTGTTGCCATGCTGCGTGCATTGGTGTAGATGCACTGCAGATCCTGCCACCTTTTTTGGGGGAGAAGCCCTAATTCCTATGTGACTGTTTTCAGGTGCTTCCGTGGTTTCTAACACTTCAACAACCCTTGGGTCTTTGCTGCTGCGTGGATCTCCATCCCCAACCCCCACTGAGATGGCTAAGGTGCTGCGTGCATTAGTATATAAAGACATTTCAAATGTGCTCCAGTGTACTCAGCACATCGTGGAGCAGGCTGAAGGACCTCGCTAGCACACCGTCCCTCAAACATTGGCATGACGCCCCCAGGCTTATCACTAGCAAGCCACTAGCAAGCCCTTTCCCCCCTTCAAATCTAGTTTAAAGCTCTTTCAATGAGCCCTGCTAACTCCTGTGCAAAGATCCTTTTCCCCTTTGAGACAGGTGCACCCCGTCTGTCACCAGCAGGCCTGGTGTTGTGTAGACCGACCCATGATCAAAAACCCCCAAATTCTGCCTGTGACACCAGGCTCGGAGCCAGGTATTGATCTGCTGGGTCTTCCTGTTTCTTCCCTCATCATTCCCTGCAACTGGAAGGATAGAGGAGAACACTACTTGTGCTCCTGATCCCTTAAGCAGTCATCCCAAGGCCCTGAAGTCTCTCTTGATTGCCCTTGGACTTCTTATTGCAACTTTGTCGCTGCCTACATGAAAAAGCAATAATGGATAATAATCCAAGGGCCATACCAGGGTAGGAAGTTTTCTCTTCACATCTTTAACCCGGGCCCCAGGGAGGCAGCAGACTTCCCTAAGAAGTGGGTCTGGTCTGCATATTGGGCCTTCTATTCCCCTCAGAAGAGAGTCTCCTATGACAATGACCTGTCTTTTTTTCTTTATGGAAGTGGTTTTGACGCAGGGTGTAGGCCGACTTAACCTTTGCGACACCACCAACCTAGATGAACCATCGTCCTCGTCATTGTTCGGTTCCATTTGCAGAGCCTCATACCTATTATGCAAGGGCGCCTGGGAAGGTGGGGTAGTCACAGAGGAGACGCGCCTGCTGCGCCGGGCAGGAACTTGTCGCCATTGCCCCCTATCCCTTGAGTCACTGTGTTCAGCCAGGCGGAGAGAGGATAGGGAACCCTCCATATCATGCGCCCTGTCTGCCTGTTGGGCCTGTCTCAGGGAAGGTAGGGTGCGATTCCAGTAGTCAGTCTATCTCTCACACTCCCTGATACTCCTCAACCTACTCACCTCCTCCCAGAGCTCTGTCACTAAGCAGAGGATTTCCTCTACCTGGGCACACCTCCCACAGGTGTGCTCACTGCTGCCGTTCAGTACTGGCATAAGAATAGGGCACACCCTGCAGCCTGACACCTGGGTGGCAACATGCTCCCATCGGAGCTCTGTCTGGGAAGCTGCGTCAGTCGTGGCGGGTGCAGAGTTTAGAGAGGCCATGGCCTTCTGCCGGGTGGATACCATTGCTCCCTGGTCAAGCTAGCAGAGCTTCAGCACCCTTCCGCGCGAACTGCTGCGCCACGCCCTGTTTGCCCACCCTGTTCGCAGCACTCCTAGTCGCTAGCGCTCCCTAGGGGCTTCTTTTATACGTGGGGGGAGGCTTGGCCGCCGTTTGCTCCTGGCCCTGCCCAGGTTTCATCAGCCGCTCTCGCGCGAGCTGCGGGCTCCTGGTGGGTCTCTCTGCTCCCCTGAGGTTTCCCCGGTTCAGGAACCCCCCCTGTACACCAAGCTGCCGGCACCGGATGCGTAGAAAGTGACTTAATATGCAGAAAAAGCGTTAAAAAGTCACCAGATCAGAAACAAAGAGCAAAAGTGAGCCTGCCTTATATAGCTAAGCAATCAGGACATCTGTGTTTCACTACTTCAAAGATAGTTTATGCATTGAGAAGACTGGACCCAACCCTAAAGAACATTCTGTCTTATCTCAGTTGAATATATAGCTGTTGTGAATTTGTGCAAACACATTTTATTCATTCTGTCCTGATCAACCCTGATTTCCTCATACAGCATCACATGTAAAAAGGTGCTTATTAGCTAGCTCAAAAATAGTTCCTTAAAAAGAAGTATGATGGAGACTGTAACTGTTTTCTTCATTGCCTTTCATGTAAGAAACAGATATCAAATGCAAAAAAGATCCGAATGTAGTAAGAGAGTAGAATTGGAGAATATGTAGTCCAATGAAGCCAGTCAGTATCAGCAGTCTGCAAACAAAGCTATTTTAGAGGTATCCTAATTGTTAATGCCTATGCCTTTCCTTCAGATGGAAGATGGAAGTCTAGTACATTAATCTATTTTGACTGCCAGACTCATATTCTTCATGCATAAACACCAGTTCCTAAACAATATTCAGTACAAATCTCTTATGTTAAAACAGGTAAGCATGGATAAAATCTATTAGGAAATTTAAGTGGAACTAGAGAAAAGGAAATCCTGATTGAGTGTTCCATATATCTATGTGGTTGTAACACTTAGAGAGTTACAAGTATCTTCTCTCCAGAGCTGCTGCTAACACAAGTCATAGCAACATAGAAAAACATTATGTTTGACTGTAATCTCATTCTTAAATTGAGCTGGCCAAAACACAGAGCAAAAGTTTTAAATAGTACATTATGTCAAACGATGGTTTAAAAAGCCTGTAGTGTTAGTGGCAAGCTAGCTTTACCTAGTGTTGCTAGTCATCCAATATTCCAGTGAAATAATTTTATGTTAGAAAAACTTGAGAGATTATTTGAATTAACTCTGAAAGCTAACAAGGAGGAATGGGGTAACAAACTAAAGGGACTGAGGCTTTTTCCCTGTTACCCCATTATTACTGCCTGCACATGGCACATATCCTTGCAAGCCACCCAGCCTCCCTTCAGAGCATGACTGAATCTGTCCCATATCTCTACTAGTGATGACACATCCTATAGGAGAATATTCTTGAGATTTGTTAAATTAACTCCTGAGTTGCCTCTCCTCATGTTCAAACAGAGAAGGAGAAATCAGATAAGGAGGAGAGAGTTGAGGGGAGTTGGCTGCATGGGATTGTGTTTGAGGTGTGAAACTCTGACTGCAAACTTCTTAGAGCAATGAGAGAACCATGGTCCAGAATTAGGTCAAGGGGACCAGGTTTTCACTGCTGGTGATCAGTAGTACAAAAGACATCCAGAAATTGAATATTCTATCAAATATCCATAGGAAAAATCTGAGGAAAATAAGGGATGGGTGAAGCAAGATTCCCTGAGAACATTCAACAGTGAATAAACATGGAAAGAATAAGAGATTGTTTCTCTTTACTAGGCCAAATCTCAAATTGTCTCCTTGCAATTAGTATAAATAAGTCTAGAATTCGGCTCCATAGTCCCTGTGAGTTCTAAGGGCAAGGCCCCATGTTTTTACTTGTGCTTGGCTCAAAGCATGTGTGAGAAGAAAAATGTTATTTCATTGGTACAGATAATCTTCTCAAACATGAACCTTTTCCCATTAAAACTGAGGATATGTCTAGAAAGCACAACACACACCATCTTGAGCTATATGAGCTAGCTTATGAAGACAGTTTTGATACTAAGTGGTAGTGGGTGCAGCTGTAGTCCTACTAGTGTACTTGAGCTAAACTTTGCTTGGGCTAATTAGCTGTATGAGAAAGTTATCGAGTGTTAGGAGAATTGGCATAGATAATTCCTTCCAGAGTTAGATATTATTCCCTACTAAAAAACTTTTTTAGGTTTCTGTCAACCATTCTCATGGAGGTGAACTGGTGTTAGTTACAGTGGCCAATAGCAGGAATACAATAAAATAATTAAGAGCACTTTTCATCCAAATCCCCAAATTATGATTTTTGTGTACTTGTTCCTCAGATATTATTGTTAGAATAAAATCTCTTCCCTTACAGAATAGAAAAAGCAACAACAACAAAACCTGCTAAAAATAAAGGTCAAAAAGTGTTTAGCAGGACCATTTTCTAAGTCTCAGGTACTCAGCCTTCATTCCTTCCCCAGGCTACACATGACCTTCTAGCACAATTTGTGGTGGTGTATTCCCAGAGGGTCTCTTTCCTGGGGACAACTTGGGAACAAGCTGGCAGCAGGTGGTGGGGAGGTGAATATTTCGAACACTGACAGAAGACCACTTCTACCCACCAGCTTTTGTGGAGTTTCTTCAGGTTCTCTTCTGTTACATGACAAACACATCCATTACACAATGAAGGAGGCCCCAAAGTTGCAAATAAGGTTAGACTACCACTTCCAGAATGTCTCACCCAATATACATCCTATTCCCTTGTATATTCTTGAGTTGTCCTTTGTAGAAAAAAGACTGCTAGGAACAAGTTGTTTGAATTGTCACCAACACTCATGCTGTTTCCTGGGGCAATCACAGACCTTTGTAGTGTAGCAGGTGCTCAGTGAGCCCACTGCTTCTGGGAAGAACTTGGTCTACTATCCACATGCAATACAGCCACTCTGCAATACACAGAGAGTAAACTGGGCATGGTACAAGCCCACTATGTGACAGAAAAGGGGCTTCCCAGCACAGAAAGAAGTTAAACTGAGTCTAGAAAAAAAAGTTGAAACACTTTTATGCATACCCAGATATTTTGATGGATAGGAGTCTTTAGATAATTGAGCCAATTTAGTGTTCCCCTCCTCACTACGTATTAGATCCAGAACTGAAACTCCCCCAAAATAGGGTCAGTACTAGGACTAACCAGGGCAAAAAGAAATGGACATTATTCTGTCCTTCTTGAAGTCTTCTCCTCACCCCCTATTTAATGCTTCCCTTACAGACGTCCCAGGCAACCATCTTCTTACACTTCCTTTGTAGCAGCTCTGGTCTCGCCTGCCCTTAAGGCTGATAACAAGTGCAGTTTTGTGATGAAGTGCCTGCAAGTCTGAAGGGCCTGGAAGCCAGTTTCCATCATTTACCAGCAGTCCTGGCTAACTGGGGAGGTCCCAGTTGACTGGAGATTAGCAAATGTGACACCTATCTACAAGAAGGGCCTGAAGGAGGACCCGGGGAACTACAGGCCTGTCAGCCTGACCTCGGTACCAGGAAAGCTGATGGAGCAGATCATCTTGAGTGCCATCAAATGGCATGTAGAGGATAACCAAGGGATCAAGCCCAGCCAGCATGGGTTTATGAAAGGCAGGTCCTGCTTGACTAACCTGATCTCCTTCTACGACAAGGCGACCTGCCTAGCGGATGAGGGGAAGGCTGTGGATGTTGTCTATCTAGACTTCAGTAAAGCCTTTGATACAGTTTCCCACAGCATTCTCCTGGAGAAACTGGCTGCTCATGGCTTGGACGGGTGTACTCTTTGCTAGGTAAAGAACTGGCTGGCTGGCCGGGCCCAAAGAGTGGTGGTGAATGGAGTTTACTCCAGTTGGCGGCCAGTCACAAGTGGTGTCCCCCAGGGCTCTGTGTTGCAGCCAGTTCTGTTTAATATCTTTATCAGTGATCTGGATGAAGGGATCGAGTGCACCCTCAGGAAGTTTGCAGATGACACCAAGTTGTGCGGGAGTGTTGATCTGATTGAGGGGAGGAAGGTTCTACAGAGGGACCTGGACAGGCTGGATCGATGGGTCGAGGCCAATTGTATGAGGTTCAACAAGGCTAAGTGCAAGGTCCTGCACTTGGGCCACAGCAACCCCATGCAACGCTACAGGCTTGGGGAAGAGTGGCTGGAAAGCTGCCTGGCAGAAAAGGACCTGGGAGTGTTGGTTGACAGCCGCCTGAATATGAGCCAGCAGTGTGCCCAGGTGGCCAAGAAAGCCAATGGCATCCTGGCTTGTATCAAAAATAGTGTGGCCAGCAGGACTAGGGAAGTGATTGTCCCCCTGTACTCAGCACTGGTGAGGCTGCACCTTGAATACTGTGTTCAGTTTTGGGCCCCTCACTACAAGAGAGACATTGAGGTGCTGGAGCATGTCCAGAGAAGGGCAACAAAGCTGGTGAAGGGTCTGGAGCACAAGTCTTATGAGGAGCAGCTGAGGGAACTGGGGTTGTTTAGTCTGGAGAAAAGGAGGCTCAGGGGAGACCTTATCGCTCTCTACAACGACCTGAAAGGAGGTGGTAGAGAGGTGGGGGTCAGTCTCTTCTCCCAAGTAACTAGTGATAGGACAAGAGGAAATGGCCTCAAGTTGCACCAGGGGAGGTTTAGACTGGATATTAGGAAATTTTACTTCACTGAAAGGGTTATCAAGCATTGGAACAGGCTGCCCAGGGAAGTGGTTGAGTCACCATCCCTGGAGGTATTTAAAAGACGTTTGGATGAGGTGCTTAGGGACATGGTATAGTGGTGGTCTTGGTAGTGTTAGGTTTATGGTTGGACTTGATGATCTTAAAGGTCTTTTCCAACCTATACGATTCTGTGATTCTGTGTAGTCTAGGGTCCCCCAGTGCTGAAGCACTTTGTTCAATAGACTGCCCCAGCAATGGAAAGTCTGAAGGCCTGGCATTTTGTCTCCCTGGCAGACTGCTGGGCAGACTGCTAAGGAGCTAGGTTGTCAAGCTGGCATGAAACCAGGCAGATTTTGACTGAAGCCTGCCTGGCAGGCAAGTTTGGAAACATGCCTGTGTTTTGTCAGAAGATTTGTTAAAACAGGCACATTCCCACAGAATTTGGGATTTTGATTTTGATTAATCAGCATTTCAGGATGGAGATAATGTTCCACTAGAAAATTTCTGACCAGCTCCACTGACAATAAGCTGCACATTTACAGCACACCCCATTGCAATACTGTCAATGATCGTTTAGTACTTCCCACTCAAAATGCTTGCGCTGAAGAGAGACTGACTCTTACCCTGCAGGAATGCTAAGCTCCATTGTGCTCGTCATGAATAAGGGCAGTGTATAACATGGGCAAAGACTTCAGGCCTGGGCCATTTGACATTAGAGGAATACTTTGCAGGCAGAGAGAAAAGGGCCTTCCCATGCATTAAAGTACCTCACAAACATTCATAATTATGAGTTATGTTGCTCAAGTTAGTTCATCTCACATAAACCTGCCCTCAGTTTGCTATTTAATATTATGAATTATGGGCACCAGAACTCTTGAATTAGGAAAATAAGGTAATGGAAAACATTATGCAGGTTAAAGAAATTAAACTCTCAGCATTCTGTGCTTTGCTTTCTTTGCTCTTGTTTCTCATTGAAAAATAACCCACTCCCCCAAAAGATATTTTCTATACATTTTTAAAAAGTGTTATGTGTTTGCATCCTTGTCTTTTTGAGAATAACAACAAAGTTCTGCTTGCTCTGACAAACTGAACTTATTCTCATGCCCTTTATTTCAAAGCAAGATTTGACACAGAGGAAACCCAGAAAAAATAAGTCTGTCACACCTGTTTTTCTTTTTAGTTTAACTGATTGATTCATTTATTTTCTTTTAAGATATTATAGGCAATGTTATGATTCTACTGCACTTTCTTGCATCTGTGACTCATGAGGTAGGCTGAGTGTTAGAGAGGGGCTAAGCCACAAAGTTCACATACAGATTCTTATTTTTCCAAGGTCTGAGGGAGTTCAGATTTGAGGTTTTGGATTTGGACCATCTCAGGAATGTACAAGGATTCAGTTCCTAGCTAAGTAATTTGACACATTTCTCTCTCCCTTTCCTTCCACTCTTACCACTTTTGATTTTATCTTACTGATTGTGTTAGCTGTGATTGGAAAAATGAATGAAAAAGTGATCATTGTTACATTGTCTCTCTGCTGGGGCAGGGGGGAACAGAAATCTTCTACTTGACGGTAATAATATTTCCCACACTTGTAGTCATCCATGGCTAACTAGTTATTTGTATTGCTGCTTATCACTAGTATCTGAGTACCTCCCAGGTAACATCAGTGGCAATAACAAAATCCCTAATGGACTGCAGGACTCAGGATTTTCAGGCTCTTCTTTTTTTAGGTCAGAAATCTTTTGTTGGGAGAGAAGTTTTTAGATTTTGTCAATGAAAAGATGCATTTGAAATGAAACATTTATGACAAAAATGGCTGTCTCGAGAGTTGTTTGTGTTTCTGAAGACTGTCAGAATTGAGGCTTTCCTCATCTTTTCTTCATCAAGCAAGATAACTTAACAGAGGACGTTTTGTTCCTAGTTCTCAAATTCTTCATCCTGGTCTTTGAGATCAGTATTGTCCAGATGTGCACAGCTGTAGCATTGCATGGGCTGAATTTGATACAGCTGCAAGATGCAGTGGAAGTAGATACCCCTACACCAGGGTCACTCTGATGTTTTCTCTCCAACAAGACTGGGAGAGCAGCAAGGGTAACTTTCTCTCTTGAAAAGTCCTTCCTTTTGAAGTTCTACCTCTGTATACCATCTTGCAATATTCATATGAGTGGCATGGATTTAGTGCCCACCTATAGATTTTCAACTAATTTAACCATGACCACATCTAAAACATTATCCTGCCTACAGTAAATCAGGTCTTGGCTGAAGAACAACTGGTGTGAGCTGAATCAGACAGGAGAAATACTTTGAAGGAAGTTCAGCTGAAAGGCATGCAGCCCAAATCAAAATAGTGGGAGACCCTGGCATTCTGCATACCACACAAGGACCCCAAAAATGCCTTCTTCCAACTTCACTGTGCTAAAAAAAGTCATCCCTTTCTGTTTGTGAGGAACCTGTCCATCAGGAGATTCTTATTGTAGTCATTTCTATGCTGGATCACTATAATATGAAGATAGTGTTTGGGCTCTAACACCTATCATGGCTGCCTACCCTCTCTCTGACTCAGGCCAAGATAATCAAATTAAGCTATCATTCAAGTTCCTTCTATGGCTTCCACTCAGCTTTTAATGCCAATTTAAGCATTTGATTAATTTGTGAATCAGGCTCCAACTTCATCAAAGGCTGATTTTCCTCCGTTTTCCTCCAGTTTTGTTGTTTTGTGCAGCAAGAGGGTAGAATCCTAAGTCATCATATAATGTGCAAGTTCTGCTAGCTCTTCACCCTTTTTATTTCATATTCTGGGTATTGCTCTGTAATATCTTCTCCAATCATTACTCTCAAAAAACACACATCTGTGAGTCCATTTTTGAAAGGTGTTATGTTTGTCATTTAGTATTAATAGAGAAGTACCAACTAGTCAATTTCAGGATTTTTATTAGCGAGAGGTGACATTATAAGGTCACTAAGACAATGGGGAACTATGAAGGGTCTAAAGACAGGTGTCTCTAGTAAATGCATTATGTAGATCCGCAAATAGTGACTCAAATAGAAACATAGACTCTTTGATCTAAAAGATCACACTGTAGGCTATTATGGTCAGTATACTGACAGCCCACATCAGAAGAATCTAATGGGAAAAGGAGGGCAGGAACTCCTGCATGAAGATGACATGGCCAAGAGGTAATTAAAAAAAAAAAAAAAGTAGAGGAAGTAGCAAATTGATGGTAGTAAAACAAGGAAACGGGCATAGGAGGAGCATGAGTAAACAGAGATTATGAAGGTCAGCAAAGGTGCCAGAAGGAAACTGGACACACAGATTAACGGGGCTGGACTAAATGAGACTGAATAATGCCACTACTTTGGGCAAGTTACGAAAGACAGAGAAGTTGACTGTGAGAACCAGTTTAGTCTTTGGAGTGCAGGAAGAGCCTGGAGCAAAAATATCAAAGACAGTGTATAGGGGATCCATACGCCACCAAGCGGTGGGCAGACGAGCACTGGGGGTGTTTACCATACAAACTGACCTCAGATGATGGGACAAGATAATCTAGTTTTCAGTTAAATTTTCTCAGGATGGAATTGGGATATTCTTTTCATATGCACTTTTCTCAGCTGTGCTTCATGACTCAAATTCACTCAGTATATTCTAATCATAAGTCTTGCCCCTATCCTTCTGTAATTTGAAAAGAATTAGCCATAGGCATTCTGAAAAAAAATCACCATTAGTAATAAACCATATCACCAAATGTAGAAATACCATTTTCTGTATTATTCTAGTGAAAATTACAGATTAACAGCAGCATAAAAGGATTTTTTCCTCATGTTCTGTTCCATCTCCTTCTTTCTTTCTCTATTTGCAACAAATAAGAATAAATCTATCTTAATAAATAAAAGTCAAATGTTTGTCACAGAACAGTTTTCCATAACAAGCTAAACAAACTCTGTCAAAGCTTGTGCCCTGACTGAGTCTACAAACCAAACCAGTATTTAACCGACTGTTCATATGGAGTCTTTTTTATGTGCCTTATGCTATACAGGGTGCAACAGAAAGAAACAAAGGGTTATGTTTTGCTTTTCAGAATTCAGTAACTCTGAAATACACATTACAGGGAACTTCATTATTACAACAGGTAAAATTTTTTGATGAGGGGTATCCACAGGTTCCCCTACGACTGACCTGTTAGCCAGGAATGCACTCTGCTACTGTTCAGCGCACATACTTGTGAATAACTTTTACTTCATTCCTGGACTCTAAAGAGCAAAGGCCACACTTTCTCAGTGGAAGAACTGAAATCAGGCTCCTCTGTATCATAGCATATATCAGGGTTTAACTTCAAGGACACTTGATGGTTGAAGAGCAAAGAATAATCTTTTCAAGATTGTATACATCTCTTTAGATCTCAGTCTAATAAACCCTGTGAACACTAACTTCATGTCGATGACATGTGGTTTTAGTTGCCCTCTATACATATCCCTGTGGTGATCATATCTGTAGAATATTGCCAGTTTTCATACTTTAACTGTTCATAGGGATTTACATAGTGAACACTGTGTCAGCACAAACTGTTTTCTACTCATCTGGACTATATTAGATGCAGCTATAAAATGTTGCAGCAGAGGTGCTCTATATTAGTATTTGAAATGGTCATGATCTATGCAGAGGACCAGGCCTCATCCACTTGAAAATCATGCGTGTTTAATAGCGAGTGGGCTGAACCAGTGAGTATTTCACATTTGAACAGAATGAGTTCCAATTTTCTATTGTGAAGCCCAGCACCAAGACTTTTATTATGGGCTGATTAGAGCAGATACTCTATGGGTTGGGCAGCCATAAACTAGTTCTTGATTACTCTTACCTCACTGCTGGTGAAGTTGTTGGCATTCTTATTTATTGCAGACTGAACTTTGGAGCTAAGCCAATTTGGCGTTTGTACTTTCTTCTTAAGAAGTACATTTCTGTATTTCTGATATCCCTCACTGCAAATTCAACACATACTCATCTTTTAGGCATGTCTGAAGGTGATCTATATGTAGTTATTGTCATGACTCACCAGCAGGGCTTTCAGGGAAAGGGACTGTCAGAGACATGAAACTTAGCCAGTTATCATGTAAATATCTATATGTTGCTCCAGATCTGAGGCAGTCACTTGTATACAGCTTCCTAGCAGGTTCACAGCAAACTTCACAAAGGCTGCAACCTGCAAGTCACCCCTTGACTTCAGGAGGCAGCAGATTAGCCTCCAATACACAGCTAGAAAAACCTCCATAGCACTTGAGGCCAGCAGCACAAGTTCCCTGGGAGCTTGTTTACCTGACATATTTCTACATCCTGTCCCTTTGTACAATACATGCATAGCTCTGAATAACATAGTTTTAAACTGTTGAATTAAAAACCTTTATACGCTCTTTAGGGTAATATCAGGTGGGTATTTCTATTCAGGTGGGTGGTTCTATTTAAATATCTGATTATCACCCATGCACGGATGCCAGAGGTTTCTATTTCCTTTTGTAAAATGCTCAGCCCAATGTACTGGGCATTACTATCCATCTGTGTTTGCTGTTGAAGCTGTAGTAACTTGTGCTATACACAACTGGACATTGCTGGGCAAAAAAAGTCTCCAAGAAACAGTCTCCTCTTTGTCAAGGACTGACATATGTTTCCTAAAATCATATGGGATTCACTTTCAGAGCAACATGCTGCTGTTATGGAGCAGAGACCTGCTACTGCACAGACAAAACCGAACATTGTCCTGGACACAATTTTATGAGGAGGCCTAAGCTGTTTGGCATGTGTGAGGAGCACTAACCAGAAGATTTTTATTTTTTAAAGCCTGAACAATTACAGATTTTGAATGGTGTGCAGTACTGGGGGTCATGGGACTTCCTGCTGAGTGCTACACTGTGGCTTGGAAGTGGCACATCAGACATGCAGCGAGATGCAATGCTGCCAAGCAGCATCCTCAACACAGCTTTATTTTTTAATAAGGCACAGCTGACTAGGAATGAAGCACTGCAAGGAAATGCTTAGCTGGAAAAAGCCAGCATGTAGTCCATACCAGAGGGAAGAAGTTGGAGAAAAGAAACAGCTGCGATGGTGGAAATAGATTTCTACATCTGGCTGCACAGCCAACACACCCTGTCCAAACCAAGCCTTGCTTAGGCCATATATATATATTATATATATACAAACTCCACTGGTTCTATTCACAGTTTGGCCTATAGCAAACTTGCAAAGTAGTTCATATCGATACAAAGGAGCTTTGAACATGCACAAGCCACGGCCTGTTTAAGTTGATTGTATTTTCTGCAAATCTAACCACTATGTCAGTAACCAATATTTTAGAGACAGTTTCAGTGGGTGGCTACTGGTATAATGGCACAAGTGATTTAGGAACCCCCTGCAATGTTAGAGTGCCATTTTTATACACCTCTGCAATAACTGTAGTGGGGGAAAGCACCATAAGATGACAGAGATGAGGCCTGAAATTTAAAAGAGGATTGTAGAAAGTATTGTTTCATGATAACACGGTATCACAGTGTACCAGACACAGTGTGTTCTCCCATCTCCACAACAAGGAACATAGTAATTTTGACCTTCAGCGCCACAAGCTGCTTAATATTTCTAGATATCTGTGTTTCTTAAACAGTGCTCTACTTTCTCCATTTAAAAAAAAATACAGTCAAGGAGAGATGATGATTCAGTGCTGGAGAAAAAAAAGCAATGTGTGTGATTGGTGAGAACACTTGCCCCATGTTCATCTACATGTGTGGCTAGATGAACATCTGCTGCATAAAGTCAGCTCTGGTTTCAGTATGCCACAAAACAATTTGGTTTTGGTTATTTTCTGAGGAATATATGCTATATCCAGGTAGCTAATAATGTAGCATTTAATAATGACACCACTGAGCAAGCAATGCTAATAAAATTCAGTATCTGTCTCAAATGTATTGTTAATCCAACATGATTCAAAAATGGATGGACAGGGGTGGGAAAGTAATCAAGCATACTTGATTGCATTATTTCCTCTGTTCTTTATCAAGAAAACCAAATCCCAGCATGTGATCAGCTCTGACTCCAGCACACAGTACATTTGCAACAACTGTTTTAATGGACTGCTTGAACTAATGGCAGAATGATAAAGATCATCCAATAAATTCAGCATATACATACAAAATGAATTTGGCCTATATTTATCAGTGATTAACTATGACAAGGAGTAGTAGCTTATCTAGGAAAATCCATATGCTGCATAGGTCAGATCCTCAGCTGGTATAAACCAGTTTAGCACCAGTGAAGTACTAGCAGTACAGCAGGGACGATCATAGCTGCCAAGTTTGACACTGCAGCATGTGTGATATTCTATGCCAATTATTTAATGAGATTATTAGGTATTTGCATCTAATTTGCATATAACCAACTTCCTTTTTGAATGTCTGCACTACTGTTATAGGGGTGGAAAGCAGCCCTCCTGAACAAAACTCTCAGCTTAACTAATAAGTAGTAGCCAGTGGAGGTTTTCATAGCCATTCACGTTTCTGTAGTCCTGTCCCTGTGAACTATACTGCACCTTCTAGTTGCTAAATATGATGGCAGTAACTTTGTGACTTAGGGGCTGGAACTGAGAGTCCTTGCCAGTGCCATCCTGCTCCTTGCCCCCAGCACCAAAGTCTCATCCCCTATAGCAGCCACAAAACACCTAATATACGTGAACAGCTTTTAACTCTACAGATACAGGTGGGATTTATGTTGGTAACCTACAGCCAAAAGATTATTATCAACAATGTTCTCGGGAATTTAGTACCCTAATAGAACACTAGTAACATATTTTCAAGATATGCTGATCTCCTCTCTCTGGTGACCAGTGATAGGACACGGGGAAATGGAATGAAGCTGCGTCAGGGGAAGTTCAGATTGGGCATTAGGAAAAGGTTCTTCACTGAGAGGGTGGTCGGTCACTGGAACAGGCTACCCACGGAAGTGGTCACGGCACCAAGCCTGTCAGAGTTCAAGGAGCATCTGGACAACGCTCTTAGTCATATGGTTTAGTTTTAGGTAGCCCTGCAAGGAGCAGGGAGTTGGACTCAATGATCCTTATGGGTCTCTTCCAACTTGAGGTATTCTATGATGCTATGATTCTATGATTTGGTGGGATTTTTTTAGGACAGTTTGTCTGTGGAAGTGATGGCTGGGCTTTCAGGGCCACCCCTTTGCAGGCACACCTTATTTCAGTCACTCTACCCCACTCAGTTCCTAAAAAGGCAGCTCTCATCAACCAAATACCAACAGCAATAAATTATATTTGCAAATTCACCTCTCTAATGCAATATTTATATCACAGCATTATTTCAAGGAGTCTTTTAGGATCCTGACTTTTACACATTTTTTTCTTCAACATGGCTTTGGATTCACAGCCTACAAATGTATTGCATAGGCCTCCTGTATTCTGCCAGCAAAGGAAGCGGTGAAGAAAGCAATTCTGTTATCTGCTGGAGAGCAGCCCTCCAAGTGCAATGCCCTTTGTGAGTTTGAATGTCAGGTTTCAGGATTTCCTGGGTTCTTTCCCTGGCTCCAGGAGTAAATTATAATTTAGGGGTTAGAGAAATTATTGTTCAGTTTGACTGTAAGAAGCTAAATTCAAGAACTCTTTTCGTTCTATAGATCCTATCATTTGAGATAAAAGATCATGAACATTAAAATGGAGACTTATAAACCACTATGCATCATCTAAACAATGCAGGGATAAAGACCCATCCTGCATCATGTGCTTGGCTCCTCCTTACTCTGAGATGCAGCATGGCAAAGTGGGGGAGAATGAAGCCTACAGTACTTAAGAAATAACATTCCAACTCCCCCTATCTTTGCCTGTAAAATAGATGAACAGTTGCTCATTCCCTAAGTTTGGAGTGGGGTTCGTTGTGCACAAGAACACAAGAGGTTGTCTTTAAAAGCCATAGTTTCTTAGCTTGTATCTATCTCATTAACCTTTCCCCTAGGTTACAGAAAGTGTGTGTGAAGAGCCCTCTCTCAGCAAAAAGTGAGTGGCTGATTACCACTTGCAGAAGAATTAAGACTCACTAATAAAATGTGAGTGTCATATGAGGCTCATAACAACTAGCAGGTTTGATGAGGGACCAAGCTGTAATATACTCCTCAGTGAGAAAGGGCATCACAATCTGACCTAGATGGGAAGCTTGCCTGGGAGGATACCGGAGTGGTGATAACATCCCAGTACAAATGGTTACAGCCAACGTGAACTGAATGTCCTACAGCATATTCTATGGAATAAAAATTAAACCAAGATGAATGTAGCAGAGATTTTCTTCAGCTGGTGCTGAGACTATCTGCTGCCTCAGCTTCTCCCTTTGGAGCTCTGTAAAAATATCCCACAAACCCTAGGTCTGTTCCTTCAGATAGTGTTCCTTCTTGTCATCCTGTTTAATCCTTCTTCCTTTCCTATGTTAATTTTCACCGTGTCCCTTATTCTGGCTCTTCATTCATTCTGAAGGCCAATATCAACACATTTTGGCACTTGCTGTGCAAATACATACCCAAGATGTGCTCAGCAAGATATTAGCAATTCCAGCTCCAGAGCTGCCATTAGCTCTCACAGTGCAGACATCAAATTGCAATACACAGTCTTAATGCAAAGCTATCAACTCGTTACTTCATTATACCTACTGTATAGTATTCCCAGGCCAAAACTATATTAACAATAGAGTTAACATAGATTAAAAACATAGACAAAATAAGCATTACAAGAATGTTGCAATTATCTCCCAAATATTAGAAATGCTTAAGATTTAAAGTTCATTCTACACTAATAGAAATTCACAGCAAAGTCATCCAAATGACCTCTAATGCAACAAGTAGTGACAACTTGCAATAAACAAGAGTTAGCCTTATAATACCAACAGCCGTAGTAGCATGAAAATTTCTACAGGTTTAAAGGAATTCTTTTTCATATGCTTTCTTTATAGTGAACTTACATGTTGTCGCGGATGGAGTGAGCATGCACTTCACTCGTTAGAGAGAAGTAAAAATATAGTTTATTGATACAGAATAGGGAGTTAACAAAGTTCAATGCGACAGTGTTTTAACAAGATTCGATGGCGAGGTACACTTGATTATTTATTGCATAGAGGACAGGGTCAGACAGGACTGTCAGGAAGACCCTCCCGTTGAGTCATGAGGTTCGGAAAAAGATCCCCTTGCTTTCTAAACTCCTTCTCAGAGAGGAGTCTAGGTGCGGCTAGATCCAGTCCTAGTCCCAGACTTGGTCAATGGTTTATATCTAAAGGATTATATGTGCGCAATCAATCCTTTATATCACTTAGCTAAGATTTCGAAGTTTAGCATGCTATTAGTCACTTACCGAGGATCTGTTGCGGCAAGGAATCTCTCAACCTCGAGGAGTAACCTTGAGAGGCATCCCTGCTCAAGGGGAGATCCTGGCGTGCAGCCCGCTGCCGTGCAGGAGAGTTCAAAGGGCTCTTGGGCTGCTCACTATTTATGGGGGATAAGATGATTGACCCATAGTCATATTTGCATGCCGACCACAGGTTTTAGTTTCTTCGATGGGCGCATTGCACAATAGCCCTAGGCTATTGTGTTGTTCTCTGTCTCCTGAATCCACTTTGAGCCGATGGTGCCATTACAATCACCACTGGTGATTATCACCTAAGCAGGGTTGCAGGAGATAAAGGTCGGGGGCGGGGAAGCACACCATCACACTCCACCCCGTGACTATAGTCAATTCATCTTATTCTCACAGAGTGGTGGTACGGTCACCTCTTGCCTCTGTGCCATAAATAGTATATTGATAATTTATGCACTTATAGATCCACAGTAAGTAGACAGTGAAACACTGCTATTTGTTATGCATTAATTTGTATGTTTTGGGTGGTTGGAGTTGGGTTATTTGTTTTATCATGTGCCAAACCTTTATATACAATATAATTATAAGCAATAGAGACACTAATGTTAGAGTTAGTAAAATGACAACTGGGTGAAGCATAAGATTAAACACTCCCATTGCTGTCGGTGACCATCCAAGAAGAGTTTCCCACCAATGGTGTTCTCCATCCTTCTTTACTCTTTCCAAGACATGGTGTTGTCACCGAAATTGGGAATCAAACTCCTTAACACCAATGTAGTATTAAGAAGCAGGCATTCTTTATTACGGCGCCGGATGCACGGGGGATCGTTCCACCTAGCGTGCATACCGCAGGTTACATCAGCCGAAACTTATATTGTCCAGTTACATACATATGCATCAAATTTCCCGGAATGATCATGCATATTCATTCTATTTCCTGGAACTAATTATCATATTTGCGTGGTCATTACGCATGCGTCCTTGAGCTCTGAGGGGCTTCCGTGGGGGTCTCTGGTGGTCCTTGGTGGTCGTACAGGTGTGTCCTTTAGTTGACCCCTTCTTCTGGACATGCGCAATCCCACCTTGCTTATGTAACTTGCTTCCCTTCTTCATGGTGCATGGTCCCTAACAATGATTTGGCACCCTTAACACAAACCAATTATTCTAACCACCCTTGACTCTTTGTCAAGATGGGCTGGGGCTGTACTGGGAACATAGCAGCATGTCCGTACTACTCCTTGTCCAATTGTCTTTGGTCATAGTAGCATATCCATAGCCATAGGTGTACAAACACAATATTAAAGCATTGTCTACCCTGCTCCTATCTCTATGTTGCTTAGTTACAAAAGAACAAACTAATCATTTTGGTTACATCTGGTTACATTTCCCCCCTTTGGAAGTTTTGAAATAATCATCTTTTCAATACTTCCACTCTTAATCTTTCATAACTCAACATAAGCAGGTGGCTTCTCTCCCAGCATTGGTGTACAATGCTTCATCGCTGATTTCTGTGTAAACCAAACAAATCACCAAAACAACTGTAATCAAAATGATTAGTGTCTGTAACAACTCAGTTATCCATCTTTTAAGAGGAAATCCAAAATGTCCCAAAATTTGGCCTAACCAATTTGTTTGCATTTCACTCCTTAAACCTTGAGTCTGCTGTGCCACCCTCTTCATATCATCTATTTGTTCATTCAAAGCAGCTGTAACATTTGGGATGTGCACACAGCAATCTTGATTTCTGTAAATCCACAATCATCGCTTCAATTCCCCCATGTGTTTCTCTCTGTTTTTCCTCTACTATTTTATCATTATTTGTGGGGTAACTATGACTTGTCTGGTGGATGTTACCCACCTCATTTTCTACTACTCTCAATTGTTCTGCCAATAATCTATCCAATTTACCATAAATTGGTTTCGGGGTTGGAAGTTTTACCTGTTTTACTGGTACCAGGGCAAGGATGCTTTGCTCCACTGCCTCTCTAGCAGTTTTATCAGCCAATCGGTTGCCCACATTTACCACAGTTTGTCCAAATTGATGTGCTTTACAATGCATTACCACTACTTCCTTGGGCTGCTGGATGTCCTGGAGGAGTTGAAGAATTTCTTCCTGAGCTGACAACAGTCCTCTTTCCTTCCAGATAGCTCCATGTGTGTGAATCTGCTTTCTGTGCTGATGTATTCACAGGGAGAGCTTCAGCTTTCATCACTTGGGTGGTGGTGACCACTGCATACCCCGCCATCCGTTTTCCATCTCGGACAAAGCTGCTTCCATCCATAAACAGCTCCAAATCAGGATTAGGCAATGGTTCGTCCTTCAGGTCCTGTCTGCTAGAATATACCTGTTCAATAGTTTGCAAACAATCATGGTGTAAAGACTCACCCATTTCTGAGCTCAAAAACATCGCTGGGTTTACTGCTGTTGTAGTTTTAAGTTTCACATCATCCTGTTCCAAGAGAATGACCTGGTATTTGAGCATGCGGCTCAGGGACTGCCATTGCCCCCCTTTTTGCTCCGAGACAGAAGTTACCATATGTGGGACATAAACCATAATTTTCTGCCCCATGGTTAATTTCCTTGCTTCTTGGATTAAGAGTACAGTTGCTGCCACAGCTCGCAAACATCCAGGCCATTCCTTGCTGACATTATCCAATTGCTTAGAAAAATACCCAATGGCCCGTTTCCAAGTTCCTAATTTTTGAGTCAACACACCCAAAGCAAGATGTTGTCGCTCATGTACAAACAATTCAAAAGGCTTTGCTAAATCTGAGAGTCCTACCACAGGTGCAGACATCAAAGCCTTCTTCAGATTTTTAAAAGCTGTCCAACACTCAGGTGTCCACAACAGGTAATTCTCCTGGGATCCTTTCAAAGCTGCATAATTGAGGATCCACAATCGACACCACCCGACCATACCCAAAAATGTCCGCAATTCCCGTATCATTCTGGGTTCTAGAACTTGACAAATGGCTTCCTTTCTGCCTGCTCCCAATCTTCTTTGTCCTTGCAAAATTTCAAAGCCTAAATATATCACAGTCTCTTTCCCAATCTGGGCCTTGCTTTTTGATACTCGGTATCCTGCTTGTCCCAAAAAATTCAACAAGCTGATGGTCACTTGTAAACAGTTTTCCTGTGTCTCTGCTGCTATCAAGATGTCATCTACATACTGCAATATTATTCCTTCTGAATTTTCTTTTTTCCACACTTCCAATTCCTTTGCCAATTGATTACCAAATATTGTAGGACTATTTTTGAACCCTTGAGGTAGCACCGTCCAGGTCAGTTGTGTCTTGCATCCAGTGGTGGGGCTTTCCCATTCAAAGGCAAATATGCCTGGCTATCTTTGTCTAGAGGCATGCAGAAGAAAGCATCCTTGAGATCAAGTACACTAAACCACTTATGTTTTTCTTTTAAGGATGTCAGCAAGGTATATGTGTTAGCTACTACTGGGTGAATGTCTTGAACAATCTGATTTATGGCTCTTAAATCTTGAACTGACCTATATTCCTTGCCATTCTGCTTTTTCACTAGCAATATCAGGGTATTATATTCTGATTCACACTCTATCAATAATCCATAATTCAAAAATTTCGTTATTAATTCTTCCAACCCCTTTCTAGCTTCCCACTTAATAGGATACTGTTTTGTCTTACTGGTTTAGTTCCAGATTTTAGAACAACCTTTACTGGTTCCGCCAATTTAGACCGACCTGGAATTCCACTAGCCCATACCAAGGGTGTTACTGCATCCTTCACTTCTGCAGGAATTTCTTCCTTCGGTCTTGGTGTGTTCTGTAACATAAAAATTCTCGCTTCCACAGCTTTTGATTCAGGTATTAACAGCTGAGTCTCCCCATTTTTAAAAATTATTTTGTGCATTCAATTTACTCCATATATCTCTTCCTAACAAAGATGATGGACATTCTGGCATATACAAAAATTGATGAGTTACCCATTGCTTTCCCAATTTGAATGTCAAAGGTTGTAAAAACAGCCGATTTTCTTCCACCCTGCTCCCCCAACAACACTTATAGTTTTATGACTAAACCCCCCTTTGCATATATTTAATACCAAATATGTTGCCCCTGTATCAACTAAAAATTCTACTTCATCATTCCTCAGCTTTAATGTAACCAGGCGTTCAGCTGGGGTTGACTCCCCTGGTCTCCTTCAGTCCTCATCATTCAGAGTCATCAACTTAATTGCCTGTAGCAAAAGATCCAATTCTCTCACTTTGGGCCATTCCCTTTTCCAATGTTACAGACAGAGCAACATCATCTTAAACTCTTATTCCTTCCCTGTTTTTTTCCAAAGTCAATACCATAAAATTTTACTGGATAATCCCACATTGTTTTTGCCACTCCAGATGATTTCTCAAAGCAAAAATAAATACCTCATAAGGTATTTAATCTCATTTACCTTCCCTTTTGCAAAATAACATTAATTGCAAGATGGTATTATATTGCGATGGACTATTCTTTGGCCATTTCTCCCCACCTTCCAAAGTATACATTGGCCACCAATGATTGCAATATTCAATTAATTGTTTCCGAGTCAAAGATCACCCCCCAGATCTTTCCAGTGTTTTAAAATACATCCCAAAGGTGTTCTTTGTGGGATGGGTTTCTTACTCGGAAATGTACGCATCTCCCAAACAACTAGTGGTTGTGATTGTGCACTATCACAAGCACTAGTCAGAGGGACCCCAACCCTTGTTGGAGCTCCCTCTGGGATTCCAGCCCCTGCCAGAAATCCCAACCTTGGAGACTTCAACCCCCGTCGAAGACTCCCCTTGGGCCCCCGCTCCACAGGCTTTCGCCTAGCAGAGACTTACCAACCGAGGTACCTCTTAGCCCAACCCTGCGTAGCTTTCGCCGCGCCTTACGAGCAGGCTTGGTGGGACTCTAACCCACGTCCTACCTTTGGTGGGACTCTAACCCACGTCCTACCTAAAGTGGGACTCTAACCCCACGTACTGCTCAAAGTGGGACTCTAACCCACGTCCTACCTAAAGTTCTGTTACCCGTTAAAAGAATGCCTTATTACCTTGTTCTAGGGGATCTTGCTCAGAATTCTTCGGTCCGGGGATCGGAGGTTCTCCCCGAGAATCCCTCGGTGCCGGCTGGAGGTCCTGCGATCCCTTGGATCCGTCGAAATTCAGAAGCAGGGTCCCACCTGGGTCGCCAAAACTGTCACCAAAATTGGGAATCAAACTCCTTAACGCCAATGTAGTATTAAGAAGCAGGCATTCTTTATTACGGCGCCGGATGCACAGGGGATCGTTCCACCTAGCGTGCATACCGCAGGTTACATCAGCCGAAACTTATATTGTCCAGTTACATACATATGCATCAAATTTCCCGGAATGATCATGCATATTCATTCTATTTCCTGGAACTAATTATCATATTTGCGTGGTCATTACGCATGCGTCCTTGAGCTCCGAGGGGCTTCCGTGGGGGTCTCTGGTGGTCCTTGGTGGTCGTACAGGTGTGTCCTTTAGTTGACCCCTTCTTCTGGACGTGCGCAATCCCACCTTGCTTATGTAACTTGCTTCCCTTCTTCATGGTGCATGGTCCCTAACAATGATTTGGCACCCTTAACACAAACCAATTATTCTAACCACCCTCGACTCTTTGTCAAGATGGGCTGGGGCTGTACTGGGAACATAGCAGCATGTCCGTACTACTCCTTGTCCAATTGTCTTTGGTCATAGTAGCATATCCATAGCCATAGGTGTACAAACACAATATTAAAGCATTGTCTAACCTGCTCCTATCTCTATGTTGCTTAGTTACAAAAGAACAAACTAATCATTTTGGTTACATCTGGTTACAGTGTATCTCTTCTGAATCATGATGAATGGTGATCAGAGTTTTGTGTCCATTGTTTTGGATGTGTTCTAGCAGTTGACACACGTCATCGTGTTGTAGTAGTTTCTTCACCAATGTAAGATTCATTCCGATGGGGGTAGGCAATAAATCTTGACTCAATGTATAGTAAAGTTGCGAACACAAATATTTGAGCGATAACTTGTATCTACAGTAATGTTATCTACAAATATAAAATCACAAAGGGTTCTCATACAAACACATACAAGTACAGTTTCAGGGGCTTCATCAGATATGACAAACATTTTTGTTCAGTGTCAAGACAGATGTCTTGAGCTTTGATGGTGTTACTCTCACAAATAAATCCTTGTTGTTCCCGTACAATGCATGCATTAACATCAACAGTTTGTTAGGGTTTGGAATAGTAACATGAACACAGCATTTCCGTCTGCCATCCGGTGGGGTGCTGTAAGAGAAAATAGAGACTTGTTTCCATGGGGAGAGTCCGAACAGGTTACCCCGTTAAGAAGAAGGAAAAATCCATTGTGCACTAATTCTGTGTTTTGCACCACTGCTATCGGTAGCTTCCCAGGCAAGTGGGCCACGAGGTTTAGTTAAAGTCATAGGCACAGTACCGATGGATGGTAAATTGACCATCACAGGCTGTCCTGGCTGTAATGTCATTGGATATTCTCTTTTCCTAGTAGGTGGAGCACTAAGCTCAGTTTTTACAAAGAATGCTGGGCTTACAGGGCTTCCAGTAGGCCCGTATCGATTATTTAATTGATGGAGTACTTTGGGGAGTCTCGTATCCCATTGAGCTTCCTGTGGTTTGAGATTCCTTTTCAACAAGCCATTAGCTCTTTCTACCATCCCATTTGATTGAGGGTAGTATAGGGTGTGAAAAACCCATCTAATTCCCTCTTGTTTTGCCCAATCTTGCACTTCCTTACACGAAAAGTGTGAGCCATTATCACTCTGGATAACATCAGGAGTGGGTAGGTTTGAGAACCAAACTGATAGCCCTCGCACTGTATTTCGCCCATCGGCTTTCCGACATTTAGTCGCCATAAGCAAGCCGGAGACTACTTCCACTCCTGTAAGGATGTATCGATATCCTGCAGAGGATTTGAATGGTCTGATATAATCAATTTGCCATGTAGACCATAAAGTTTTCCCTTCATTGATATGTAAAGGTGGTGCTTTAGCAGGATGATCTGCTTGTAATTTCAATCTACACTGGGGACATTCTGTAAGAATAGTTTCACAAGTTTTTCTATTTATAGGCCAGCCTTTACTCTGTGCAGCAAAGTAAAGTGCTTCTTTACCTGTGTGGCCTAGGTTTTGATGTAACCATTCTCCCAATCAATACCACTCAGGATTTAAGGTGATTTTCCTAATTTTAGTTAGCTCATCTACCTTTTGATTCCACTTTGTGGCTGGTTGATTATCTTTTGCATGAGCTTTTACCCATCCCATCTTGACAGGTGTTTTCCTGGCTATATCTAGTAATAATTGCCAATCTTTGTTTCTCCAAACTGGGGATCTATTTACTTCCCAATTCAAGGTTTCCCATTGACAGAGCCACTGTGTGGCACCGGCCCACACAGCATAGGAGTCTACATATATGACTTTTGCTCCATTCTGTGCTGCCAAAACAACTGCTCTTATTTCTCCTACTTGTGCACTGCCTTCACCTTCTTCTACTACTTGGTTGCCGGTGGTAATGTCTAATGCAACAGCCTTATATTGCCATTTACTGTTTACCCTTTTTGCTGAAGCATCTGTAAACCAAATGTTTTCTGTTGGTGTACCCTCAGTGAGGGGTGGTGCATCCAGAATGGGTGAAGGTTTAAATGGTTGTTGTAACGCTAAAGGGTCTGTGTTTATGGGCATCTGCAATTTGGAAACCTTAGTGTGTCCTTCAGTTAGTTGCATATTTTCTGCAACTCCTGTTAGGTAGGCATACCATTTTCGGACAGTGGGGTTTTGTGCAACTCCTTCTGGGGGAGCAGTCCCCTTTAGGATTGCTTCTAGTAAATTAAATGGTCCTCTAGTTTGCACAGGTTGTCCCTGATGTATTTTCTCAACTTGTTTAACTGCTCGGACTAAAGATAAAAGTCCCTTTTCCCATTCAGAGTATCGTTGTTCTGTTTCTTTAAATGCGGTTGAGCTAAACAATAAAGGTCTTTTTGGCCCATCGGGCCCAGTTTGGAACAGGTTACAGTAAGTAGCATGTTCGGCGAAACCCCATTCAGCTATAATAGGGTTGCGGGGGTGTACTGGTCCCAGTGACTGATATGTTTTTAACTCCAGTTAGAGTTTTGACTGCCTCTTTATGTTCTAATTTCCACTCCCAGGGTTTGCCTTTCCGTAAGAGTGAGTATAAGGGACGGGAAATGATAGAAAATCCAGGCACATGTTTCCTCCAATATCCTAAAGTTCCCATTAATTGTTGTAACTCCTTCCTTGATTGGGGCATTTGCAGCTCTTCAATTTTTCTTAAGGTATCTGGAGGAATCACTGCACTGCCTGCTATCCACCAAGTACCAAAAAATTTTACTTTACTTGGTCCCTGACATTTTCCAGGTGGAATCTCAATTTCTGCTTTATTTAGTGCTTGCCATACTGCTGCTGCCGCTTCCCCAACCTTTTCAGGGGAAGTTCCTCCAATCAGAATATCATCTATATATTGGTACAGTTTCACTTCTTGGGGGAGTGAGCCTGTCTGTAAAAGTTCAGCAAGCGCAGCATGAGCAATCGTGGGTGAATGTTTATACCCCTGTGGGAGTCTGTTAAAGGTGTATTGTATTCCCTCCCAAGTGAAAGCAAACTTCTCTTTATCCTCCTCCTTTAAGGGAACCATAAAGAACATATCTTTTACATCTAGGGCTGCCATCCATGGGTGTGCAGCTGCTTGCAAAGTAGCTGTTAAGTTGGCAATGTTTGGCACAGCAGCTGTGAGCGGGGCTGTATTGGCGTTCAGGCGCCGATAATCGACTGTTAAACGCCACCTCCCGTCTGGTTTGCGGACGGGCCAGACAGGTGAGTTATATGGGGAGTGCGTTCTGGAGATAATTTGTCGTTTCTCCAAATCAGCTATGACTTCAGAAATTCCATTTTGTGCTGCAGCAGACATGGGATATTGCGGTACGTTAGTGATTTTTGACTCAGGGAGCGCAAGGGCTGCGCGCAGTGCCCGCACTGCAGCCTCCCGATTTCTGCTGGGGTTGAGATCGATGTTCGAGCTGAAGGACCACATGCTGCCATTCGGCAGGCGCCAGGTTCGTCCGTTTAAAACATGGAAACCTAAAATATTTTCATGGTGATCTTTAATTGCAAAGCGAGTACTCGACATGCGCTTCTCGCCCGGGAGCCATAAATTGACCTTGGCAGTTTGGCACTGCACACTCACTCCGTTCACGCTGGTAATTTTAACTCTTTGCCGTCTGGGTCGTACACCCAGCTTCTTGGCATCTTGTTGTGTTAATAGTGAAATTTGTGCTCCCGTATCTATTAAAAACTTTACCAATTGTCTTTGAGGACCAACTGGAATTAAAATGTATCACTTATCCACTGATAAGCCTCCACTTTCCGGACAGGCAGGCCCAATTGCCTTCCGGACACTACTCGTTTTTTGACTTCATGCCCTGCAATTCCTCCCTAAGGGGGAGGAAGGGGTTGTCTCCCCTTCTGGGGTGTGGCGCAGGAGGAGTTGAGATACGCTCCTTCCTTTCACCGTTATCTCGTTTTTGAAATGCTTCAGTTAGACTCAAAATAATGCCAGTAGGCTGACCTTGAATCGCAGCTCTGGGAATGCCTAAAGCTAATGCATTCCTCCACAATTCATTCCTCTGTTCTCGAGATTCTGTTTGCAGCTTTTTAAATTTGTTTCCCTTCGATCTAGTTTCTGTTCCCCGTTTTATGGGTCTTACTTTGTGATCTCCTCCCCGGGGCTTCAGGTTTTGTTTTTCATCTGGTGCATCGTCCCAGCCCATCTCACGGCTGTAGTTAACAATGCCGTGCATCAATTCTGCCCAGGTAGGGAGTTGCTTGTGGGCATTTTGAGCATTGTCACCTAGTCCCTCATTGTGTTCTGTGTCTTTCTTGATCTCATCTCATTTTGCAACTAAATGGGATTTAAGAATTGCCGGGGCTCCTCTAATCAGTGGTTTTAACATTGTGAAATCTACTGTAGCAGACAGTGGGACATCGTGGGACATCATGGGACCCTCGTTTGTGCATGGCTTGTATACAGGCGGCTTTTGTGACGCATGTAGAGAGCTCACTTAAAGATTTAATGGGAATTATGGAGGGTTCACCTCGCTCCATGGTGTCTATTCCTCCAGCCCAATAAGCTACTCGGCTGGTGATAGAATGGGGTGTATTTGTCGGGTCGGGTCCTAAATTTAAGAAAACTCCCGGACCCCAATAGCCGCTTGCTTCATCCTCACTCAACATTATTTGGTCACCGCCACTGAGGCATACTCACCACAAGTATTCCGTTTCAGTTTCACCTGGTTTTCTGCTATACCTCTCTTGCAAATTTGTCAATTGCAACGGATCCCAGGGGATGGTTCACGTAGTATGTCGCGGATGACCACCCCGAGGACCCACAGTTCTTTCTGTTTTAACAATGGGTCTGGCTTCATACTCAGGAGGATTTGTGGGGAACAAAAGGTCGTCATCTTCTGGCTCGCTATCATCGGGATCACCCCAGATGTCTCCATCCCAGTCTTCAGGGAATACTATTAGTTTCCTAATCTGTACGATGTCGGGGGGGCGGGGAGCCTGTATAAGCATCATCTCGACCTTTTCTCCCAACTTTTGTCTTTTTTCCTTTTCCTCCTGTAACTGTTTCTGCAGTTGTTCGATTTTTAAAGATAGTAACAACTCAGTTGCCTTTCTACCTTCTATTTCCTTCTCTAGGTCCTGCTCCTTTTTATTTCTGTTCTCTCTTTCCTGATGTGCAGCTTCTAAACAGGCATTTAGCATCTTGCAGATAACTCCTTTCCCTTTTCCATCCTTTGTGCAGCCTCTAGTTACTTTTAGGTGTTCTTCAATGGCTTCCCAATTATGCCAATTGTCATGAGTCCATTCTGCTGAGAATGTGGGACTCGGATTCACTCCATGCCTCCGTAAATAATCAGTGATACTACTTGCCATCCTGCTGACTACGCCAATTTGTCGCGGATGGAGTGAGCGTGCACTTCACTCGTTAGAGAGAAGTAAAAATATAGTTTATTGATACAGAATAGGGAGTTAACAAAGTTCAATGCGACAGTGTTTTAACAAGATTCGATGGCAAGGTACACTTGATTATTTATTGCATAGAGGACAGGGTCAGACAGGACTGTCAGGAAGACCCTCCCGTTGAGTCATGAGGTTCGGAAAAAGATCCCCTTGCTTTCTAAACTCCTTCTCAGAGAGGAGTCTAGGTGCGGCTAGATCCAGTCCTAGTCCCAGACTTGGTCAATGGTTTATATCTAAAGGATTATATGTGCGCAATCAATCCTTTATATCACTTAGCTAAGATTTCGAAGTTTAGCAGTCACTTACCGAGGACCTGTTGCAGCAAGGAATCTCTCAACCTCGAGGAGTAACCTTGAGAGGCATCCCTGCTCAAGGGGAGATCCTGGCGTGCAGCCCGCTGCTGTGCAGGAGAGCTCAAAGGGCTCTTGGGCTGCTCACTATTTATGGGGGATAAGATGATTGACCCATAGTCATATTTGCATGCCGACCACAGGTTTTAGTTTCTTCGGTGGGTGCATTGCACAATAGCCCTAGGCTATTGTATTGTTATCTGTCTCCTGAATCCACTTTGAGCCGATGGTGCCATTACAATCACCACTGGTGATTATCACCTAAGCAGGGTTGCAGGAGATAAAGGTCGGGGGCAGGGGAAGCACACCGTCACACATGTGAACTGTAAATATATATAGTATTGTTTAGCAGTACAATGTTATATAGCTTTACTCTAAAATATTGCAGGAAATAGGTTTGTTGTGTTGGACATACAAGCAACTTTGAACAAAAAACATGCATCTTAATGCTAAGAGACTCTGAAAAACTTGAGTTATAGCTGTAAAATAATCAGATCACCTGCTTTTACAATGCATATTTTGTCCTGCATTCACGGAGTTCACGACTATAAAATAGCACACATCCTTAGCATGTAATCACATGTTAAGCTGCCTACAGTATGAATAATGTACCCTTTAAAAACAGTTACTGGCATATAACTAATGAATGCAATTATTCAGGGTTATTGCCCACATAACAGCAATATTCGTTACAGAACAGCTTACATTTGGGTTTAACCAGTTTGCAGCCCTCCTGACTTGCCACATTATTTTCCATGATAATGTTTTTATCTGGTCTAAGAAAACCACATTTTAAGGAAAAACCTGCTATAGTACAAAACAAGGCTGGAAGTAAACAACAAGGAGGGTGAAATCCAGTCTTGGCTTCATTAAGCCAGATACAGCTACAAGGAAAGAGTCTATAGCCCATCAGGCTGCAGGGAGGATGGGTGAGAGCAGCTGCTGGGGAGGAGGAGGGTGAGGGGGCGTGTATGTTTGGTAACATACTTTGAACTCCTTTAAAAAAAAGTTACATATGCTCTTCCTTCTGGGTGCTGTTGGGAAAGGTAACATCAGCTGAAGGGGAACTGGGATCTTCCCCCCATAGTCTGGCATTTGGGGGGGTCCTCGGCTAGAAAAGGGCCCAGTTCCTGCGCATGTTGCCCTGCCCTTTATCTTTCTGAGTTCAGACTAGCACTTTTTTCCTCTGTTAACACCCAAGCCTCAGCAATGCAAGTTAAGGTTATGCTGTTGGCCCTAATACTGAATTTCCTTTGTTTACATCAGTTTAAGTAATCCCCTCTTAATCACTTAATGTAATTTAAACATATTTTTGTGGGCTAAATGGATGTAAGCAGGTAGGTACCAGAGTTGCCTTTGCTTACAGCAAAGACTGAATTTGTCCCAGTATTTTTGCACAGAAAGGCAATGTGTAATGTTAATGCAACACATTATGGAGCACTTTGAAGATATGTGGAGCGATAGAAAATACTAAGTGTTGTTATTATTAACTGTAACTTGATCCTTCTCAGAAGTAACACAAAGAGATTAAGGGTCATCCTCCAATTAGATACTGAAGGAGATCAGTGCAGAGCCAGGGCTGAAAGACAGTGGCAGAGCATGCTGAGGAGCCATGGGCTAGCTGCGGTTCACCCTAAACCTCATCTAAAACCAAAGAACTGGCTTGCATCTGTGGGGCTGGCTTCCAACCCCTGATAAATTAAGTTTAAAAAAGACAGCTAATTTTGTATTTTAAAAGTGATAGTGTTGATGTTACAACCAGCAAGGCTTTCCTTTGAGTGTTTCCTATCAGCCTGCCATACTTTCTAAAGCTTGTGGGGATGCCATAATGAAAGGGATGCAAATATTTCATAATACTAAAATGTTTTCATAAAGGCATTATTTTTAAAAATTGCCAATAGTCACTCAAGGTCTGTTATTGTGAGCAGAACTCAGGGCTTGTGAGGTGCAGGCCTCTGAGGAATGCTTCTGCTTTTGTTCCTTCGCACTACTTGTTTGTCCTGTATTCTCCAAGTCCATAATGTTCTTTGCAGGTCAGACTGTAATCTTGGATGAATTATAAGCAATACCATGTACCTGAAAATATCTGTGGAGATGCATGATTATGCATGCTGTGTGGCTGAGATTAGAACTTGCCCCAATACCAGGAGTTAAGAAACCAGACCCTACACAGGAGTTAAGAAACTTGCTTACATTTGTTGTGTACTATTTTAAACATAAGAATGAAGAGGAAAACACTCTGCAGTGATCTTTACTGATGTGGAAAATCAGACTAAGACATCTATTTATGTTTAACAACATTTAAAAATAGCTACTACTTTAGGATGAGAGTCACACTGAGCCTGCTGTGCAATAAGGATTTAGAAGATCACCTGCAAACATATACTCTTAGGCACTAAATTAACTTAAGCCTTTCCTTGTTTACTACATGGGGATAGGGTCCACAGCTGTGACACCTATATATTCATAAGCAACAGGGTGGATGAGCACACCTACAAGAGTAGTGAGGAATGCTCCCCAACCCTTTCCAAAGGCAAGAACCCTAAGTCCAGCCACCTCAAGTGCATGTATACCAACACACGTAGTCTGGGCAGCAAACAGGAGGAACTGGAGCTCTGTGCCCAGTCTGAGAGTTATGATGTCACAGGAATCACAGAAACTTGGTGGGAAAACTCACATGACTGGAAGACCACAATGGATGGCTACAAACTCTTTCAGAAAGATAGGAAGGGAAGAAGAGGAGGTGGATTTGCACTTTATGTAAAAGAAAAATTTGAGTGTAGCTCAATGGTAGCCTTGGATACAGTGATCACATTGTGGAGTTTAAGATCCTGCTGAGCATGCTGAAGACTAGTAGTAGGACAAAGACCCTGGATTTTAGAAGAGCCAATTTCAATATGCTCTGAGCCCAGCTGCGAGGGATTCCATGGGAAGCATCCATGGAGGGCAAAGGCGCTTGTGAGTGCTGGGAGTTATTCAAGAACAGCCTCCTGGAAGCACAAGAACAGTGCATCCCCTACAAAGGGAAAGGAAGAAGATGGAACAAGAGACCTCCCTGGCTTAACAATGAGCTTTTGGGTGTGCTTAAAACCAAAAAAGAAGCATACCGGCTATGGAAAGGCAGCCAAATAGTCATCGAGGACTACAAGAACCTTGCTAGGGCATGCAGAGATGCAGTCAGGAAGGCTAAGGCTTGGCTAGAACTGAAGTTGGCCAAAGGTGTCAAGAACAACAGTGGTTCTTCAGGTACATGAGCAGTAAGCAGAAGCAGAGGGAAGACATAGGCCCATCAATATAACAACAGGCCCATCAATATAACAATATTGATATATTGATATATCCATATAATTATCAATATAAACAGGGCAGGGAAACTAGTTGCTAATAATGCTGAAAAGGCAGAGGTTCTCAATACCTTCTTTGCCTCTGTCTTTACCGGCATAGCTGGACCCCAGATCACAGGATCAAGTAGCTACGACAACGCATGTGTCAACCCACCAGTAGTGGAGGAAGGGCTGGTCTGCGGCCTCTTGCAAGAGCTCAATCCACATAAATCCACCCCAGGGTGTTGAAATAAGTGGCTGCCATTGTTGCAAGGCCACTGCCTATAATCTTTGGAAAGTCATGGAGATCAGGGGATACCCCTGACAACTGGAAGAGGGCAAATGTCATACCCATCTACAAGAAGGGCCCAAAAGAGGACCCAGGAAACTACAGGACAATTAGTCTTACTTCAGTCCCTGGGAAAGTAATGGAATGAGTCCTCCTAGAAACGATTACAAACCAAATGAAGCAGGTAATTGGGAAAAGCCAGCACGGATTCACCAAGGGAAAATCATGCCAGACTAACCTGATCACCTTCTACAACAAAATAACTTCTTCTGTCGACATGTGGAGAGCAGTGGATGTTGCTTACCTGGACTTCAGCAAAGTGTTCAACACTGTTTTCCCACTGCCTTCTCCTAGACAAACTGGCAAGATACAGATTGGATGGGTGGTCTGTGAGATGGGTATGAAATTGGCTAACAGGCTGCACTCAGAGGGTGGTGATCAATGGTTTTTACTCAGGCTGGCAGCCTGTCACAAGTGGGGTCCCCCAGGGATCGATACTGAGCCCCATGCTGTTCAACATCTGGATGATGGGATTGAAAGCACCCTCACCAAGTTTGCTGATTACACCAAACTGGGTGGTGAGGTGGACACGTCAGAAGAGAGACCTGGACAGGCTGGAAGAGTGGGCCAGCGAGAACAGTATGAAGTTTAACAAAGACAAGTGCAAAGTCCTGCACCTGTGTACTGGTTTTGGCTGGGGTAGAGTTAATTTTCTTCATAGTAGCTAGTATGGGGCTATGCTTTGGATTTGTGCTGAAAACAGTGTTGATAATACAGAGATGTTTTAGTTAGTGCTGAGCAATGCTTACACAGAGTCAAGGCCTTTTCTGCTTCTCACACTGCCCAGCCAGTGAGTAGGCTGGTGGTGCACAAGAAGTTGGGAGGGGACACAGCTGGGACAGCTGACCCCAACTGGCCAAAGGGCTATTCCATACCATATGATGTCATGCTCAACAATAAAAGCTAGGAGGAAGAAGGAGGAAGGGAGAATGTTTGGAGTGATGGCGTTTGTCTTCCCAAGTAACCATTACGTGTGATGGAGCCCTGCTTTCCTGGAGATGGCTGAACACCTGCCTGCCGATGGGAAGTAGTGAATGAATTCCTTATTTTGCTTTGCTTACATATGCAGCTTTTGCTTTACTTATTAAACTGTCTTTACCTCAACTCACAAATTTTCTCACTTTTACCCTTCTGATTCTCTCCCCCATCCCACTGTGAGGGACTGAGCAAGCAGCTGTGTGGCGCTTAGTTGCCGGCTGGGGTTAAACCACAACAACCTGGGACGACATAACCAAAGAGCCCAGTACAGGCTAGGATCTGTGTGGCTGGGGAGCAGCCTTGCTGAAAGGGATCTGGGGGTCCTGGTGGACAACAAGCTGAACATGAGTCAGCAGTGCGCGCTGCAGCAACGAAGGCAAATCGGATCCTGGGCTGCATCTGCAGGGACATTACTATCAGAGATAAGAGACATGGTCATCCCACTCTACTCAGCACTTGTCAGGTCGCACCTGGAGTACTGTGTTCACTTCTGGTCCCCACAATTCAAAAAAAGACACAGACAGACTGGAGAGGGTCTCAAGGAGGGCCATGAAGATGATCAAAGGGCTGGAGATCCTGCCCTATGAGGAAAGACTGAAGCAGTTGGGTCTTTTCTCCCTCAAGAAGAGAAGGCTCAGGGGGGATCTCATCGCAGTATTCCAGTACTTAAAGAACGGCTACAAAGAGGACAGAGGCTCTCTCTTCACAAGGAGACACATGGGGTAACAGGTACAAGTTGCACCGGGAGAGGTTTCATCTCGAGATAAGAAATAAAATTTTTACAGTGAGAACAATCATTCACTGGAACAACCTCCCCAGGGATGTGGCAGAGTCCCCATCGCTGGAGGTTTTCAAGATGCAATTGGACAGGGTGGTAGATAATCTCATCTAGGCTCCCTTTCCCACAAAAGGTTGGACCAGATGATCTTTCGAGGTCCCTTCCAACCTGGGCTATTCTATGATTCTGTGATACATCAAGTTCATTTTAGCACTAAAATAGTTCATGGCACTGTTTGTCCTGTACTTGTACTTTTCAGAAAGTGGTACACTGCGCTGAGCTGAAGGCTGATCATCACTGACCTAAAGGGAATGATGTTCTAGCCAAGAATGGGGTCTCTTTCCACAGGTTTTAAATGGGAACAGAATAAAGCCTCAAAGTTTCCAAGAATGCTTTTTAAATGGGAACACTTGATGGTGAACACTTAGAAACATCCCCTCTCTCATCAGACACTCAGTTGGGGCTCTTTAGGTGGTGTCTGGTGGCCCAGGTCACTCAGAGGCAACCAATGGGGCCAGGGACGTGGCTCAGGAGCAGACGACTCTCAGAGCAATAACTGCAGTCAGGAGGGGCTGTTCCCTCCTGAATCACAGACAGCAGCTATGGACCCTGCAGCCCCAACTTGGGCACCTCACTGAAGTGTCTTAAAAAGATAGATGGGGTGAACCTCAGCCCTCGAGAGAGAGTTTCCAAGACACAAATCAGGGCCTCCACTATGGTTAACAATGAGTGCAAGCCAGATGCCTCTCTTTGAAAGATTTCTGGGCAAAGCGACATCGACCTGTTATAAAACTAGGTGCCAAAGTTGGGCTCTTACAGAAACAATTAGTTACTTACATAAGTGACCTGCTTTTTCAAATGTGCTGAACATCCAACAGTTCCCATGGACTCCATTTAGGGCTGCTGGATGCTCAGCAGTTTTAGAAATCAGACCATTTCTTCGGACGCCTAAATATGGACTTGGGGACACTGGCTCTAGCCACTCCAACTTATAGATTCTGGTCATGCTGTTTCTACAGCAGAGGCAACTCCAAATTAAAATGAGCAGAGTTAGAAGTCATTTTAGAAAATGAACCTGACTGTGACTGCACTTTGAAAAATTTATCTAGTTTGTAAATGTTATTAACAAATTAAATAGAAATTCATGTATTATTTTTTAAGTCATCTTCAATATGAGAAAAAGTGTCAGCAGAGATACTACCCTGGATTTCGGAAGAGCAGACTTTAGGCTGCTTATGGAGCTAGTTAGTAAGGTCCCCTGGGAATTTGCTTTTGAGGGTATTGGGGTCCATAAATGTTGGTCACTTTTTAAGAACCATCTTTTAAGAGCACAGGAGCAGGCAATTCCAGTGTGTCGGAAGTCAAGCAAGCAGGGCAGAAGGCTGGCTTGGCTGAACAGGGATCTCCTTCTGGAACTTAGGAGGAAAAAGAAAGTGTATGGACTTTGGAAGCAAGGTCCACAAGAAGCTACACAAGAGGAAGCTACACAAGAGGACTACAGAGATGTTGTTCACCTCTGTAGGGAGAAAATTTGTACGGCCAAAGCTCAATTGGAGTTGAAGCTGGCCAGTGCGTACTGTGGTGGATAACAAAAAAGGCTTTTTTAAAGTATGTTAACAGCAAGAGGAGGACTAAATAAAACACTGATCCATTACTTGATGAGGTTGGTCACCTCACAAATAGGGATTAAGATAAAGCAGAGACATATAATGTTGCCTTCATCTCTGTCTTTAACACCAATGACGGGCTCTGGGAGCCCCAGAACCCTGGGTTGGAGGACTGTGACTAGGGGAGTGATAAGCTTCCAGTTGACTTTGAACTTGTATGGGATTTGCTGCTGCAACTGAATGCACATAAGTCTATGGGGCCCAATGGGATTCATCCCAGGGTACTGAAAGAGTTGGCCAATGTTATTGTGAGACCTCTCTCAGTTATTTATCAATGGTCTTGGGAATCTTGTGAGGTCCCAGTCAACTGGATAAGTTGGATAAGACCCTGGTAATTATAGGCCTGTCAGTCTCACTTTGGTGAATCTTATGGAGAAGATTATTCTGGGAGTTATTGAAAAACACCTGAAAGACTGCAGTCATCAGTCAAAGCCAACATGGGTTCATGAAGAGAAAGTCATAACTTACTAACTTAACATCCTTTTATGACAAGGTTACCTGCCTAGTGGATGAAGGGAAGGCAGTGGATGTTTGTTTGTCAGGGGTTTTTTTAATTATTTTTAGCAAAGCTTATGATACTGTCTCTCACAGTATCCTTCTGGACAAAATGTCCGGCACACAGCTAGACATGTACACAATAAGATGGGTGAACAACTGGCTGAAGGGTCGGGCTCAAAGAGTTTTAGTAAATGGAGTAACATCTGGCCAGTCACTAGTGGTGTTCCCCAAGGCTCAATTTTAGGGCCAGTTCTCTTCAATGTTTTGATCAATGACCTCAATACAGGAGTTGAGTGCACACTAAGTAAGTTTGTCAATGCTACTAAATTAGGAGGAGCCGTTGATTCCCTTGAGGGTAGAGAGGCCTTACAGAGAGATCTTGATAGATTAGAGTGCCAGGCAATCACTAACCGTATGAAGTTTAACAAGGACAAATGCAGATTCTGCACCTGGGACAGCATAATCCTGGATGTATGTATAGACTGGGGGGGACAAGAGGCTGGAGTGCAGCCCTGCAGAAAGGGATCTGGGGGTTTTGGTTGATGGTAAGCTCAATATGAGTCAATAATGTGTCCTGGCAGCCAAAAGGGCCAACCGCATCCTGGGATGCATTAGGCACAGTATAGCTAATCAATCGAAAGAAGATATTGTCCCACTATACTCAGCATTGGTGCAGCCTCACATCGAGTACTGTGTGCAGTTTGGGGATTCACAATATAAGAAGGGTATAAAAATATTAGAACATGGCCAAAGCAGGGCAACAAAGATGGTGAAAGGCCTTGAGGGCATGACTTATGAAGAGTGGCTGAGGATACTAAGGGGGAAATGGTTAGTGACCTGCTGCACCACTTAGACACTCACAAGTCTATGGGGCCTGATGAGATCCACCCGAGAGTACTGAAGGAACTGGCAGATGTGCTCACCAAGCCCCTTTCCATCATTTACCAGCAGTCCTGGCTAACTGGGGAGGTCCCAGTTGACTGGAGATTAGCAAATGTGACGCCCATCTACAAGAAGGGCCAGAAGGAGGACCCGGGGAACTACAGGCCTGTCAGCCTGACCTCGGTACCAGGAAAGCTGATGGAGCAGATCATCTTGAGTGCCATCAAATGGCATGTAGAGGATAACCAAGGGATCAAGCCCAGCCAGCATGGGTTCAGGAAAGGCAGGTCCTGCTTGACCAACCTGATCTCCTTCTACAACAAGGTGACCTGCCTAATGGACGAGGGAAAGGCTGTGGATGTTGTCTATCTAGACTTCAGTAAAGCCTTTGACACAGTTTCCCACAGCATTCTCCTGGAGAAACTGGCTGCTCATGGCTTGGACGGGTGTACTCTTTGCTGGGTAAAGAACTGGCTGGCTGGCCGGGCCCAAAGAGTGGTGGTGAATGGAGTTTACTCTAGTTGGTGGCCGGTCACAAGTGGTGTCCCCCAGGGCTCTGTGTTGCAGCCAGTTCTGTTTAATATCTTTATCAATGATCTGGACGAAGGGATCGAGTGCACCCTCAGGAAGTTTGCAGACGACACCAAGTTGTGCGGGAGTGTTGATCTGCTTGAGGGTAGGAAGGCTCTACAGAGGGACCTGGACAGGCTGGATCGATGGTCTGAGGTCAATTGTATGAGATTTAACAAGGCCAAGTGCAAGGTCCTGCACTTGGGCCACAGCAACCCCATGCAACACTACAGGCTTGGGGAAGAGTGGCTGGAAAGCTGCCTGGCAGAAAAGGACCTGGGAGTGTTGGTTGACAGCCGCCTGAATATGAGCCAGCAGTGTGCCCAGGTGGCCAAGAAAGCCAATGGCATCCTGGCTTGTATCAAAAATAGTGTGGCCAGCAGGACTAGGGAAGTAATCATGCCCCTGTACTCGGCACTGGTGAGGCCACACCTCGAATGCTGTGTTCGGTTTTGGGCCCCTCACTACAAGAGAGACATTGAGGTGCTGGAGCATGTCCAGAGAAGGGCAACGAAGCTGGTGAAGGGTCTGGAGCACAAGTCTTATGAGGAGCGGCTGAGGGAACTGGGGTTGTTTAGCCTGGAGAAAAGGAGGCTGAGGGGAGACCTTATCGCTCTCTACAACTACCTGAAAGGAGGTTGTAGAGAGGTGGGGGTCGGTCTCTTCTCCCAGGTAACTAGTGATAGGATGAGAGGAAATGGCCTCAAGTTGTGCCAGGGGAGGTTTAGACTGGATATTAGGAAATTTTACTTCACCGAAAGGGTTATCAAGCATTGGAACAGGCTGCCCAGGGAAGTGGTTGAGTCGCCATCCCTGGAGGTATTTAAAAGACGTTTGGATGAGGTGCTTAGGGACATGGTATAGTGGTGGTCTTGGTAGTGTTAGGTTTATGGTTGGACTTGATGATCTTAAAGGTCTTTTCCAACCTATACGATTCTGTGATTCTGTGTTTTGTTCAGCTTAGAGAAGAGGAGGCTGAGGGGTGATCTCATTGCTATCAACAACTTCCTCATGAGGGGGAGAGGAGAGAGAGGTGCTGATCTCTTCTCTCTGTTGTCCAGTGATAGGACACAAGGGAATGCTTAAAGCTGCATCCGGGGAAGTTCAGACTGGATGTTCTTCACTGAGAGGGTGGTCAAGCACTGGAACAAGCTCCCCAGGGAAGTGGTCATGGCCCCAAGCCTGTTGGTGTTCAAGTGCTTGGACAATGCTCTTAGATATATGGTTTAACTTTTAGGTCACCCTGTGTAGAGTCAGGAGTTGGACTCCTCATGGGTCCCTTCCAACTCAGAATATTCTGATTCTAATATAAAAAATGAGTGCACATGTACTTCATCCTTTGTATTTGCATTTCTGCTTGCATTTGGAGACAAGGCACAGAACACCAGAAATTGATTTTTTAAAACATTTATTATATGTTCCAGTTGCCCATCACTAAACACAATGTACTTTACCATGGGGAAAGACTTGGACTTCTTTTCATAGCAAAGAAAAGATAACAGCAATAAATAAAAGGACTAGTAGGCAGTGGTCAGTGGTGAAACTTGTTCTCAGGTTGTTCTGCAAGACTTCCTTCCCTCCTTCCCCTCCTCCTCAGCCTCCACAGAGAAATATTCTCTGGGTGACAGGGAACAACAAGCTTCAGAAACATTCTGATAATTAAAAAAAAAAAAAAGCATTCCTATTCAAACTTCATATGAACTGTAGGAAACTTTTGTTTGACATAATATTTAATAAATATCTATGAATCAGATTACTCAAGAGTGAAAGTGTGAAAAGGAAGCATGCAGCACCTGAATTCGCTCATGTTCCTGGGAGCACTGAGGTACATTAGACATGCTCTGAAGTTTATTACAGATATTTGTATTGCTGTTCCTTTAGCAAGCCTTTTCTAAATACCTCTTGACTTGACAGCCACTCTGCCATCTTTCTCACCACTGTCTGTTTAATGTGTCTCCATGCTACACTGGAAATGTGAAAACAAGGTTGTCTGAACAGTGATGAAAAAGTGCTCTTGCTAGAGTATTTGGCTTAAACTTCTGTATTTGGGCCCCCAAAATAGACACGCTTGGTAGGTTTGATGTTAAATTAATTGCTAATACTGGCTTTCAGCAAATTTCCTGTAAGGTTTTTACATTGATTTATTCTCCAGATGAGATTTCTCTAAGTTCTGAAAACATATTTACATATTATCACTAACCTATGTGTAACACCTACAGACAACATGGCAAATAGTATGGAAAAGGAGCTAATTTTCATTTGTATAGCTGATAGAATCACATAGCTATATGTTTGTCCATAACCTGTTCACATGCTGATGCCTGTCCCAGTAATTTGAATGTAATTATGTAGAATCTACACCATGACTCACACAGGAAACCTCAAAGACAATGAAGCTCATTCATTTGTGCACTATGTATTTCCCAAATTTAAACAGGAAAGTTATCATCACAGCATCCCCCAAGGGGAGCCCAACTGATAACAGTTGCCTTCCCTTTCCCTGTAAGTACTGTTGAAAGTATTAAGCAACTTTCTCGTGGACATTCCAGACAGGGTAACGTATAACCTATGCCTTTACAGAAGGCAAAGGAATCCCTACTCACCTTGTATAATAGATCTCTGTTGAATAAAGACAATTCATTCTTAAACATATTTACTTTGAGGTGATAGGATCATTTCATAGCCTGTAGTAGCAGTTTCATATCAACATCCATTTGCTCAGGAGAGCTTTCCCTGCAGTACTGTAGTAATGTTACAAGTAACACTATTTCTCCCCCCCTCCTTTTCATTCCCCCTAAAGGTCTAAATACCAATTCCCCATCTTCAGGCAGGTGTTTCTTTTAAAGAAATAGAAAAAGTAATGCTACTCTGGGTTTGGCTGGCATAAAGATATTTGTTATTTGAGAACAGTCCTGATGTTCAGGGTTTTGATCCTCCAGATGGGCCTGGGCATACTGGAGAAGAATTAGGCATATGGGCTGCTCAGAAGCTCTGGCTGTATACTTTGGAAAGTGGAAAGATTTTTGTTCCAGTGCAGAGTGGATCTTATTTTTCAGAACAGGAGAATTTCTGTTTATTTCTTTTGGCACCTGTCCCATCAGTACACTGAAGAGGTACATTTAGAATTTGATTTATTGTTCCTCATCAGTGACAGGAAGGGGAATTTTTTTTTAATCAGAAAAAAGGAGACTCACTGCTTTCACATGATACCAAGAAATTGGATTGCAAATCTAGAAGATCCAGAGATGCCACATGTATGCCTAGAACTCATGGATAGTGTGATGTTCCCAAGTAGGTGGTAATCTTTAGAGACTGAATCAATGACATCTGAATTTAAAAGGTGCATCTGCTCCCTGAACTTTCCTCACCTCTTGCTTGTCCACCCCTACCTCCACCCTGAATCCCATTGCATTACTTTTGGATCAAAGAAGGCCACAGCTGATTAAAATTTCCACAATCCAGCAATTGGATAATAGAGAGGCAGTAGGTGTAACTAGGGCCTTTTTCTGTGTACAAGAAAGATTTTATCTGAACTTTTACTGGAGGCATTAAAAAACCTATTAATTACAAAATTATTGCCTCTCCAACTCCTTGTAGTGAGTTGACCTTGGCTGGCTGCCAAGGTCAACTGGACAGGGGGAGAAAATAGGATGAAAAGCTCATGGATTGAGATAAGGACAGGGAGATTACTTACCAATTACTGTCACAGGCAAAACAGACTTGACTTGGGGAAATTAATTTAATTTATTGCCAATTAATTGTAACAGAGTAGGATAGTGAGAAATAAAACAAAACTGAAAACACCTCCCCCCACCCATCCTTTCTTCCCAGGCTTAACTTCACTCCTGACTCTTCTACCTCCTCCCCCCGAGGGGCACAGGGGGGATGGGGAATGGGGGTTGAGGTCAGTTCATAATGCTTAGTCTCTGATGCTCCTTCTTCCTCATGTTCTTCCCCTGCTCCAGCATGAGGTCCCTCCCACAGGAGACAGTCCTTCACGATCTCCAACGTGGGTCCTTCCCATGGGCTGCAGTTCTTCAAGAACTGCTCCAGTGTGGGTCATTTCCATGGGTTACAGTCCTTCAGGAAAAGACTGCTCCAGCGTGGGCTCCTCTCCATGGGCCACAGGTCCTGCCAGGAGTCTGCTCCTGCCTGGGCTCTTCATGGGCTGCAGCTTCCTTCAGGGCATATCCACTTGCTCCTGCGTGGGGTCCTCCATGGGCTGCAGGGTGGATATCTGCTCCATCATGGTCCTCCACTGGCTGCAGGGGGACAACCTGCCTCACCATGGTCTGCACCACAGCTGCAGGGGAATCTCTGCTCCGGCACCTGGAGCACCTCCTCCCCCTCCTTCTTCACTGACTTTGGTGTCTGCATGGTTGTTTCTCTCACATTTTCTCACTCCTCTCTTCTGACTGCTGCTGGTGTTGTGCAGGGTTTTTTTACCCTTTCTTACATGTTATCACTGAGGCGCTACCAACGTTGCTGATTGGCTCAGCTTTGGCCAGCAGCGGGTCCATCTTGGAGCTGTCTGAAACTGACTCTGTTGGACATGGGGGCAGCTCCTGATCTCTTCTCACAGAACCCACCCCTGCAGCCCCCCTGCTACCAAAACCTAGCCACGTAAACCCAATACGCTCCTGCACAGATTAATGTTCTTAACTTCTATAAACATATTAATTAAATATAATTCTAGTTACTAACTCTTTAGCAATAATGAGGTCACTCAAACACATCCCAATAAAATCTTGGCATATATTCTCTCTGTAGATTATACATGTACTACCCACAAAAAGCCCATCTTAACACTGTTCTTCTAAAGGATGACAGAGTCAAGCATTCAGGATTTAGTAAATCCCAACATTAAAGCTGCCTGTGCAAACTTAATTCAACCTCTCTAATATTGTGGTCATGTATAGTGACATAATAAAATACTTTTTTTCTCACAAGGCCTCTGCCTCATTGAATACTTAGGAAGTAAAGTGCCCTGTAGGTATTTAATATTTCTTTTTCTCCTTGGTCAATACACTGTTGCCTCATGCCTTATTCACTGAACACTATTCAAACCTGCTCTGCAAAAAAGAGCATAAAATTTCTTCAAGGGCTTTTCTGTGGTGCTTACCATAATAGCGCTGGAGCGATACACAAATGTTAATGAATTGTTTAACAGACTGAGAAGATAGACAAAGATATTCAAAGCTGGTAAGTACTTTAAAATGTCTACAATCTGTTTCTTATAATTATTTAGCACTGTATTTTCAAAGCTCATTTTCCACTAACTACAGCTGCAGATGTGAGCATTCAGCATTTCTGCAACATGATCCTACAGCCTCAAGTGAAAAACCCAGGAAATATGGAAAATCAAAATAGTACCCAGTCCTGGAAAGTCACCTGGAAGTAGCCTAGTTAGGGCTCTGTCCTAGAACTAGCCAAGTTTACAGAAGTGGTCTGAATAAGCACTAAATCAAATTTCTTGTCATGAAGACTTCAGTCTGGCCTTGAGAAAAGTTTTGTCAAAACTGGCATGTGTACATGGATGTCTTGTTTTTGATAGATCGGCATTTTCTGACAAAAGCATTGTGTTGAAAAATTCCCAAACAGCTTCAGTTGCAGCGAAGACACAGCAGGAAACCAAATTAAGGTTGCCCCAGCAACATTCATTTTTTAGTAGTTCTTAGCTTTTTGACTGCTTTACAGTGCATCCTTAATAATCTTTTAACACTCTGTGTATGCGCGATCTAGTTCCATATCAGTGAATGCCCACATGTTCATGTTTACATTTGTGCATAAATATAGATGTGCTACGACACAGGGTACTACATACCTTACTAGTATGCTTACTTTCATTTACATACTGTGTTTAAGCAATGTAGAAATAGTATATAAACAAGAAGAAAATCTACTTATATTTAGGTTTTTTTAAAAAGGCATGAAACTGCTTCAAGCTTCAGCTTACACTGGATAATCTGGCTGTTGGTGATTTTCAAAGCTATAAACAAATGCATAAGAAGACAATAAATAGGTTTACAAAACATTTCTGTATTCATCGTTGTTGCCATATTATTTGTAGCTCTAGACAGGTTTCTAAAACAATTCTTCATGCAGAAAGGTGTACTGGGTCTGGCTGAGATGGAGTTAATTTTCTTCATAGCAGCCCACATGGTGCTGTGTTTTGGATTTGTGACTAAAATAGTGTTGATAACATACCACTGTTTTGGCTATAGTTCAACAGTTCTTACACAGCGTCAAGGCCTTCTCTGTTTCTCACACTGCCTCGACAGCGAGTAGGCTGGGGGTGTGCAAGAAGTTGGGAGGGGACACAGCTGGGACAGCTGACCCCAACTGACCAAAGGGATATTCCACACCATGTGATGTTGTGCTCAGCAATAAAAGCTGGGGGGAAAGAAGGAGGAAGGGGGGATGTTTGGAGTTGTGGCATTTGTCTTCCCAAGTAACCATTATGCATGCTGAGGCCCTGTTTTCCAGGTAGCAGCTAAAAACCTGCCTGCCGATGGGAAGTAGTGAATGAATTCCTTATTTTGCTTTGCTTGTGCAAACAGCTTTGTGTCACTTATTAAACTGCCATTAACTCAGCCCACAAGTTTTTCTCGCTTTTGCCCTTCCAGTTCTCTCCGCCATCCCACTGCAGTGGGGAGGGAGCAAGTGACTGGGTGAGGGCTTAGTTGCCAGCCGGGGTCAACCTACCACAGAAGAATATTATGGGCATGTTAGGGAGTGAGGAAGACTTTATAATGGCAATAGGCTACACTTTTACCATAGATGTTATTCAGAAAGAATTTTAATAAAACCAGCAATTGTATTACATCAATGTATCCTCTTAAATCCCATGAAGATTTCCCTAAACAGAGCTAAGCCTCAAACATCTTATCTATTTCTGTCGCTACACAGACTCCCTAAATATTTCAGTCACTAAAAGGCCAACTGAAATGGTAAATTACCTTGCATACTAAACGGAAAACTGTTCAATAGCATTAGATTTGGATCCTGTTGAAAATGAGGCTGCTGGGATTGAAGACATCTATAGAAAATTTATAGTTATAAGGAGTATCCCCCCTATCCAAAAATTATATTGTTGCCTATTTGTAGCATTCATTTATACTGCTTGATGGGTTTTTTTTGTCAGATGAGTTATTCTGCTATTTTCATAAGCACATGTTGAAAAAGAACTGACAAAAGGTGGCCTCACATATAATTCTTTGCAATGGAAATGTTTGCAGACAGTTTGCCAGAGGCTACTGCAGCTTTTGGAAAAGCTGATGATAATACAATGAAAGCATTTCTGAAACCTAAGGTTGCCACTACTGTACTTTTACTTCTACATTTTACAGTGTCAAATGCTTTTCTTAACGTCCCTTAACTAGTTCTGGAAGCGGGGACTTTTATTACACAGATGATTTAACCTGGGAATAAAGCTAGAAGCCCAAGTGGCTCAGAAAAGGTTCAAATTCACCTACAAACTTATTCATAAAATTTTACAATGAAGGACAAATCCAAAGAACAAATAGCTTCTGTCACTACATGAATTATCTTTCCAACAAAACCACCAGAGTGTTAGCTGTGATCCCAGGAACTGACAATTTGTGGTTTGTGGTACTATTGAGCTTGTGACATACATAGCCATTCAATTGTAAACCACTGGCTTGTATTTGAGACATCCTTATTGGAAAAAGACATAAGGATTCTATTTTCAGCAAAATTCCTGAGTTATGTGGTCTTTGCCACAAGTTTCTATAGATTATTCACAAGCTCAATGGTGAGTTCAGGAAGCAAGTACATCTTTACTAATGGAGAGCAGACTGTAGAACGCATACATTTAATTTACATGTACTTTTAAAGAACCTATGGTTGCATGTTATTATAGGCAGAAGGGGCACTTCAGTCACAGAAGGGGTACACGTATGCCAGCAGATACACATCATTAGAGCAATCTCCTCCCAAGGTCTAGGAGAGGGGCCCAATGCTCTGGGCTTTTCAGAAAATAAAAATGCCTCATCACCAAGCTAGTTCTGAAATGGCCATCTCTCCCCCCCACCCACATCTGGGACAACTCCAAGTCACAGCAGCACCTTTATCAGATTAAACATCACCTGTTCCACTTCTGATTTTCTCTACCCTGCCCTCACATCATAGTCCCTTCCCCCACAAATACTGGCCCCTGTGTTGCCCTGCTTCTTGATGACTTGGGGAGATCAGGACCTTCCTGTCCCATCAGGGCGGCATCTCCTCCTGACCCAAACAGCCCTGCGCCCCTTCTCAGAATAAATACATGCTTCGGGGCTATTCTGCTCGCTGCTATCCTAACAAAACTGCTTACTATTTCCCAGGGACTTGCATCAAGAGCCTCAAGCCTGGAAAGTTAGCATTTTACTGTCAAACACCTCCTACTGCCATCCTCATCTTTGTTTTCATTGATGTCTAGAACTTTTTTAAGCACTAAGTCTGCCCAGCTACGATCAGATGTCATATTTGATGACAGTGTGACAGTGCTGTCACAGAGGAAAATTAACAGTATATTTCTACTTTGGCAGAACCCAGTAACTCATCTGGGACTAGTATCTCATCAGGTTGGGGCTTGTACTGAAGCCTTTGCACCTTAAGAAACAAGCAGCATGGACAAGAAGCCTGACTGAACACACATATCTGCTTAGCATATAGTTTTTAAGATCCAGTTAAGGTTTGTTAAAGAGGCTGTCATATTTACATACCTACAAGATGGAAGTTCAAAGAATTAAAAATAGTTCTCATACAATGTTGACATGGTAATATCAGATTTTTGCCTGTTCTGAATCAAAACTTGTGCTCAGGAAGAAGGGGAAGGGACTAATAGTGCACAGCCTTCATCTCTTTTTTATTTGAACTCTGTTGAAGGCTGAACCCAAAATGTGGTTATATGGATTGGGCACATTTTTTCCTGAAAAAGGTCAGAAGGCTGAAATCCCAATTTCTTCTGCCTTCCCTGTGGAAAGACGGCACAGCATATTTCTGCTGAGCAGCACTCTGAATGTTCATACTTTTCTTGGGAAATTTCTTTCTTTTTCTTCTTTAAACAATTTATGATGTTTTCTGGAAAGCAACATCAGCAGTAGTACGTTCAGACCAACTTAAAAAGCCAGAGGTTTACACAAACTTCTGGACAAAGGTTTTCCATTTTACTGTTTTAAATCAAAGTCAAAGAGGGAGGTCTAACCCCAAATTTTGTTTTGTTTGGTTTATAATTGTTTGGATAGCAGTGGCAGCCTCTCCTCAAGGGCAACCTGAGTAAAAGATGAGGATGAGGAAAGGATGTAATTTCCAAATAATCCACAAACATGCATGCATGCGTGTGCACACACACACACAGTCTTTTACAGACATGTGGCTCTAACTGCAACATGCCAGGTATTGAAGCCAAGAGCTTCTCCTGGTCTAGGCAAGTAGAGAGAAGGAAAGGGGCCGGTTTGGTGTTGCGATGAGCATGCACTCTCCCAGCGGGTGAGGGGTGCCACAGTGACCTCAGTTCTCTTTCTAGGGTGAGCTGATTCTGCAGCCTTCCTACTATGGGGCTCTTTCTCAATGCTGTAGCTGAGCCACAAGCCTGGAAAACAAAGCTGGAACTGCTAGAAAATGCAATAGTTTTGTTCCCAGGTATTGCTCAAAGCCACTTTAGGTTAGATACTATAGAAAACACTGCTGTTTGTTTGAAAGAAAAAAGCACACTGTACTTTTATGTAAAAAGCTAATTAAAGTCAGCAATAAAAGAAGGATTAACTGATACATTAAATATTTACTGAGCTCCCCTAGCTATGGTATACAGTTTCCTTGAATTTAAGATCTTAATTGCAGCCACAGTTTCTTTGGGCATGAAATAAGAATGCAAGACTGCCATATCCCCTGGTGTGCAGACTGTAGTTAGCTCTGAGTCAGTGCCTTCCATCTCTTGATCCAAACCTTGTAGTACAGAATAGTTCTGAGATACAGAAGAAGTCAAGAAATACACTATCAATACTTGAAGCTGTTCATTATGTTCCATACAAAGCCACACAGGTGCTGTCACAAGATTACCTCCCCCCTCCCCTCACAATTTCAATTCCTTGTTTTCTGTAGGTTAGTCTTCATATTCTTTCCCTCCCTCCATTCTTGGCAGAGGCTGCAGTGGTGTTGATCAGATGAATGTAGGCCTTCCTGTATCATTGTTTGGGCAATCAAAATCCCAAAAGGTTTGGTGGAATGTACAAAAATCCCAGAAGTCTGCATTTATACCACTGATTTCTGATGTTGCCTTTGGCTAATTACTCCACTGTTTAAGCATTCAGGTTTTGTTGTTTTGGTTTTTTTCCCCCAGTAGGATCATTAGGAGTTAATATAACTGTTAATATAATAATAAGTTAATAATATATATATAATATATAATGTATAATGTATAATGTATAATATATAATATATAATATATAATATATAATATATAATATATAATATAAATATAATAAAAAGTTAATATAATATAATATCCCTCAGTATGGGCTGTGTGAACACTAGGACTAAAGTTCAATATAAATAATTTTCATTCTACTGGCACCTTCTATTCCAAGGTTTCAAACCACTTTGCAAAACACTAATGAAATAACCAAGATTCACAACAGGATCTTGGCTCACGTGCTGGAGGTCAGTACACCTTTCATTCCTCTTTACAGCACATGAAGCACGTTGACAGCCATGGTGCCCTGCAAGGCCTGCCCCCTCCCTCCCTCGGATTCCTGAACTCAAATGGCAGCTGAACAGGAAGGAAACACTTGTCCAGGTGAACAAGGAAGTCCCTGTAGCCTGCGTCCACATTGAGTCTTGCACTGAAAAGGTAGAGATGTATAAAAAAAAAACAAATCAAGGATGATAAAAGAAAACTTAATTTCACATGATGCTCATTTTTCAACTTCTTTTGTTCCCTTTCAAGCTCTCACCCACAAGCACATAGCATCTGAGATGTGAACAAGCTCAGACCTAAATCTGAGGTATTTGTAGAGTGCCTTCACTATCAAGGCTGGAAAGAAATTCAGTAGGGGAACAGACAGTAACTAACCTTAAAGAGAAATTCTTTTTAGCATCTATGCTATTCACTTACCTTTCATATTTGTTTGTGATACCCCAGAACACTAGTTGTCATAGTTACCAAGGGGGCAGATTTTCAAAGTTAAGTGCATGCCAACATCCATCTAACAGAAAGATAAAGTAGATCTTAAATCTATAGTTATTTTCATCAGGAGTTAATGATGCAGCCAATTTAGGCATCACAAGGCACACAAACATTAAAATGTAATTATTTAAAGAAAATAAGACATGACAAGGCAATTAAAAAATGTACTTATAATCACTACGTCAACCCAAAGTGAATAAAAACAATCATTTAAAAAAACTGAAGTGTGTGCCACAAGAATTTACTGCTAGATGGTGTTTTCAAAGGAATTCTATTGTTTAAAGTAGCTGACATTGCCAAATGTCAATATACAATAATTTTATTACAGTGGCTTAATGCACAGTAAAATTCTTTGTGTACCATAAAATAGAGAAAAACTGCAGGATCTTAAAAAGAAGCAAAATCTGCAAACTGAAACATCTCAGCAGCATGCCTGGCTAAAAGTAATAGAGAAATAAATTACCTGTATTTTACCAAAAGTCCAACACCTATCTGTTTGTTCTACCATTAATTAGCTAGACAGCTACAACAGCAGAAGTTTCGGGGTCTGTGCTTAAGGTAATTGCGAAAGGCATGTAACATTAGACAGCTAGTCACAGTAAAAAAAGGAAGACATGATTAATCAATGGGGTTAGATGGAAATTTTCTTTATGTATAATTGTAAGGAGCAGCTGTACTTTAATTGTAGCATTGAGAGAATGTCTTTCAAATGATAAATTACTGATTGTGTTAGATACTTGAATGATCTTTTCTTAAATCTTCATGTAGGAAGTAAAAATTCTACATACAATACTTAAGGGAAGATACTGGAGGAAAATTTATATGAAAAATTTAGAAGTCTCTCATCTGCATAGACTGATAAATAGTAAATATGAAAAGGGGAAAAATAAAAAGAAGAAAAAAAATATCATGAGAGAGCCGTGATTTAAGAAGTCTGTTTCTTAGAACAACAAGTAGTGAGTCAACATAATAGAGAAATAATTAGTCAGTCTTTGCAGTGCTACATCCTCTGCATGAGTTATGCAGAAGGAATGTAGAATATGGACTAGACTCTAAATCAGGACATAAATGGCTAGTTTTTAACAAAGATTCAGAGAACAATGAATCAAATGCTGAAATCCCTTGCATTATAGCATTCTGTATAATGCAGCATCAAGTTATCAACAGAATATAAACTAGATTCAGGTAGACAGCTCATTTAATTACAGAGCCCAATCCTGACATCTTCACACAGGAAAAGTTATCCTTGATTATACCAAGAGATCTTGCAAGAATGAGGATGACGAGCAGGATTAAGCATTCTCTGCAGAAGACAGTTGACTAACAGTTGATGCCATCTGTCAGGATTACATCAGTTAGCTGGCCCACTGAGACTATTTTTATAGGCAAAGGGGGCAAGATTGGTACCAAATCATACTGGCTACTATCTACATGGGAAATAGTTCAGAATAGAGTATATAACACAGAATACCTTATTCCATGCCAAAATCTTTTCTACACATGGAGTCATGCAAACATAGTTAATTCAGGAATAAATACTCCAGGTTTATTTCTAAATAACTTAATGTGGGACACTTACCGATGAGAAGACATTTTTTTGAATCTACTTTTAAAGGGGATTAAATTAAACTTGAATGAGAAAATCTTATTCTCCTGTGAAAGTAATTAGAATATATTGTATTTTAAATTTGCATTTTACCTGAATCCAAATTAACTTTCAGTGTAAACAGAAATGGCATATTTTTGCATTTTAGCAAAATAATCCTACTTCCAAAGGATACTGAACAAAAAATACTTTAAATGAAGAATAAGTATGCCTCTATAGAGATATGTGGAATAGTTATAAGGCTTTGTATTGTCACACTAATTTATTTCTTCATTTCCACATGCAGACAAGACTTTGGTGTCCAATGAATGACAGTGCTACCCATGTTAGTTCTGTAAATAAAGACATTTATACTCATCTGTAATAACAGTATTATAAAAGTATGCTGACATAATACAGGATTAAATGAAAACCAAACAAAAAGACTCAAAAGAAGGAATGAGAGAAGAAATTCACTACTTTATTAATGGAAGAAAAATCAGGTTTGTCTAGTTGTGGAATGCACATTTCATCTTGCACTACATGCATGAACTCAATAAAATATAATTAAAAAATTAAAGAACAGTTGTGGATTCTTAATGGACAAAAAGATATCCCAGAGCCCTGAATTTTCTCAGTGGAAGAAAAACAGTTGTCTTGTAAGAATGTGTTGAAAGTTTCTTACCTTACTACCTTTGAAAGTCCTAGATTATTTCTTCTCATCACTCTCTATTAATGTGCAAGTGTTTTCTATTTGTTTCCACTAGAACTAACACTGTTAACAAACTTAATTGCAGCTGACTCAGTCTGACTGGGAGTGCTCTTTTCAAATTATTTTTTATATTTACAGTATAGTTAGGTTTATGCTGTGCTCAGTATCTGATAAAAAATATTTCAGTTGTTAAAAAAGATCTAAGTTAGCCAAAAGGACGGTTTATCTACATAAAGAAATTATACCTAGATATTGTGCCAAGTGAGAAAAACATCAGCTATTTAAATGAGCAGTGAAGTCATCAAGTAGACCCATCCACCCCTGCCCCAGCCTGTTCAAATCTCTCATGTGTGACTCTGTAAATCTGAGGAGGGATACACTAGCTTTAGTCTTGTCTTGTTTAACTTGACCATTTCACAGCTAACTTTTTTTTTCAAACTGAGAGGGCTTATTCTATGGCAAGCCCATTTTATTCTTATTGCCTGAGGTGTTTCATATTCTAACTTGGCTTTTTTTACATGCAAAATGATTTGAATCTAAGGGGGGGAAAGCCCTTTTTAAACTGTGTTTACTTGAATGAATTTATAATCACACGCTTTTAAAGAAGAATTAGAACTAGAGCCACTGGAGAACTTCTGTGCCTAAACCAGGATTGAGACAGAACCGAAACCATTTGGATTTCAGTTTTCATCTCTGAAGCTCCCAAGCTCATCTGTCACCTAAGCCTGGAGATGCTCAATGCCTTGTCTGATTCCTACATTCCCACAGTACCTACAGCAGCAACTCTCTGAATGCCCAGAACTGCCCTTGTCTTTTTGATGCCAAACTTAGGTGCTAAACAAACAGATAGGGATTCACGAACAAACTGCATTTCTGTCTGAGCCCCCTGAGAGATGCAAAATACAGTGAACAATCTTAGAGCTCACCTAACCATTGACAACAAGTCACATTACCTTTTATGGTACCTCTCTCTTGTTCCTTGTTCTTGTTTTGCAGCAGAAAAAGTTTACACAGGATGAGTGGGGATTGCCTCAAGCCAGCTTCACTGCTAGCCTGGTGCTGAGAGCACTTTCCTAGGAGAGAGATAGGTGATATGGTTTTTAACAACCTCAGGCTGAGGAGGGCAAGTAAGTCTTCTCTTCCGTTTCCTAGGTGAATACTGCAATCACTAGGCTATTATACTTAAGGCAAGCACAACTACCATCTTCCTCCTCTTCCAGCCCTGTTTTAAGAAACTAATTAGTCTTTTCTGAATATATTATTTTCTCTTGACTCCAGGGACAATCCTGAACTATGGATCTGAAGGGGACAGAAGAACTGGCCCCTTGAATTGCATGCCTTGGCTCCTTGTATGGCCAGGATTTTCAGCATCTTGCTTTTTGCAAACCTTCCTGTTAGTTCTAGGAAGCTCCTTACTCAGGAATAAGACAGTGATTTTCTTTGCGCTGCTTTTTCAAATGCCTATTTCTCTGCATGCACCATATAGAGCTTATATGCTTTATGTAAGGGTCTGGGTTGTTCTTCCCATGCCAGCCAAGCTCCACTGCCAAGTGGATAAGGATGTCGTCATCCCACGTCTCTTCTCCAGCCACCTATTCTTCTGACTGTCACTGTGCATTTTTGCAAATCATGTCATGCAATTGCAGTTGTACATCCTTCTTGTTTTTCACCAGGAGGTGCTGATCTGTTATGATCCCAGTAAGAAAGGCATTCAGACTCTGTAAGGTATCATTTACGATGCTGTTTATTAGAGCAAATACTATAAGAAGAGAATAGTATAGATAATCTTATGTCCCTTTAGATGCTGGGAACCCTGAGTGGTGTAGCATCGAATGGGCCTCCAATCCACGTGCAGCATGTCGGGCAGACCCCGTCCATAGAAGAGGTTCTCCCATTTCAGTCATTCGAGCTATTATATAATTTTTCTTACAAGGAAAAAAACTCTATTCATAAAGGATGTTCTCATAAGAACTTCTTGCTGCACTTTTAGATAAAGGCAAGGCCACGCAGGTGGTATAATTGCGGTATCAGGTGGGAGCTGCCTGCAGGCTCCTCTGTTACAATGAGCTGGCTGAGTTCATCCTGCGGCCAAGGGATTTGTGCAGCACAACACAGGCCCGAAGACTAAGTTGTACATGCAGCACAGCGAAGCACAGCCACAGGCCTGGGCCTACTGTTATTTGGATCACTATCTCCCCGATGTACAATGGTCTTCCAGTCAGGATCACTACATTCCACCCCTTGATCCACATAGAGTTTACCTTTCTTAAAGATGCTCTAAATTACAGATTACTTTAGTAAGCTGTTCAGCTAATAGAAAGCTTCTTATATACAAAGTGGTCACTGTGAATAATAGTAGTACAAGAATAATGACAAGTAAAACAAATATTGGTTGTGAAAATACATGTAGAACAGTAATGATATTAGGGCTAGGACCACTGAAGATGTCCTGCCATTGGACTCTATACCTCATGCCATGTCCCATAAGACAATGCTGGTGCAAATTTCATCAAATGGTCCAGTTGCTTGTATGATGTAGTAGACAGGAAGGAACTTCAGTGCAGCCAGCAGGCAGGAGTGTCCGACACTTCATGTTTGTTGATACATAGCATGCAGCAAGCATAAGCAATAGCGTGAGGCTCCACATAGCAGTTCTGCATGAAATAAAACAAAGGCATTATTTTATGTACAGCATATGGTGGGGGTTTTGTTTGGGTTGGTTTTTTGGTTTTTTTAAATGTACTGTAACTGCTATGCTTTTGATAAGGGCTTGATGTAATCTATTTGCCAGGTTTGGCCAGGAACAGGGCCACGTTGGATCTGCCCATAAGGCTGCTGAGGCAACTTTTTAGCTTTCAATACATTGCAGAGTGTACACCATTGTACTAGTTCCTGAATGGCTTCCCAGGTACATGGAATGCATATTGGTTGAGGGGGTTCCCTAGTACAGCATGAACATATTTGTCAGAGCACTTGTTGGAAACCAACTAAACTTTTCTTTGTGAAACCTATTAAGATTTTGAGATATTGGAGAATTAGATTAAATGAAATCACCCACAGAAATGTTAGTGCCTGCTACGGTCAGGGTTGTGTTCCAGATTCAATATCAAATTCAGTATTGTATACTCACTCCCAGAAGAGGATGGCTGATGGTTCAGAGAATTAGCTGAAGTCAAAGTAATGATAAAGGAGCTATTAGCTTGCTGGTTGATTGAGGCTCCAAATTCTCATCAAGTCAAGAGCAAATACAAGAAGTGAATCTGATCACTTCTGGTTTAGGGTTTTTTTGTTTTTTTTTTATTTGTATTCAACATGCAGATATGGAAAGATGTTTTCTTTTTCAAAAACATGACTTAGTTTTGTTGATTGTTAAAAATTAGCTTAATGAATATTTCAATAAGGAAAAAGCTAGTCTGGATATCTAGTCTGGATATTCCCATTAGTCTGGGAAGTTAAAATCACCCATACGGACAAGGGCAGTTGATCTAGAGATATCCCTTAATTCCTTGTAGAATAATTCATTGGTGTTGTCATCCTGGCTGGGTGGTTGATAGTAGATTCCCACAACAACATCCGCTTTATTTGCTTTCCCCTTCATCCTTACCCAGAGGCTCTCAACTGTGTCGTCGCCAACTGTAAGCGCCATACAATCCAACCCCTCCTTTACATACAGCGCCACCCCCCTGCCTCGCCTGCCCTGCCTGTCCCTCCTGAAGAGCCTATAACCATCCATCACGGCACACCATTCACAGGACTCATCCCACCAGGTTTCGCTTATGCGAATGGTGTTGTAGCTCTGGGACTGGGCCAAAACTTCTAGCTCCTCTTGTTTATTCCTCATGCTGCACGCATTAGTATAAAGACATTTCAAATGTGCTCCAGTGTACTCAGCACATCGTGGAGCAGGCTGAAGGACCTCGCTAGCACACCATCCCTCAAACATTGGCATGACGCCCCCAGGCTTATCACTAGCAAGCCACTAGCAAGCCCTTTCCCCCCTTCAAATCTAGTTTAAAGCTCTTTCAATGAGCCCTGCTAACTCCTGTGCAAAGATCCTTTTCCCCTTTGAGACAGGTGCACCCCGTCTGTCGCCAGCAGGCCTGGTGTTGTGTAGACCGACCCATGATCAAAAACCCCCAAATTCTGCCTGTGACACCAGGCTCGGAGCCAGGTATTGATCTGCTGGGTCTTCCTGTTTCTTCCCTCATCATTCCCTGCAACTGGAAGGATAGAGGAGAACACTACTTGTGCTCCTGATCCCTTAACCAGAGAGCCGCACACCAGGGTAGGAAGTTTCCTCATCACATCTTTAACCCAGGCCCCAGGGAGGCAGCAGACTTCCCCAAGAAGTGGGTCTGGTCTGCATATTGGGCCTTCTGTTCCTGTCCTGGTTTCAGCTGGGATAGAGTTAATTTTCTTCCTAGTGCCATGTTTTGGATTTAGGATGAGAATAATGTTGATGATAACACACTGATGTTTTAGGTGTTGCTCAGTAATGTTTACACTAGTCAAGGACTTTTCAGCTTCCCATGCTCTGCCAGGTGCACAAGAAACTGGGAGGGGGCACAGCCAGGATAGTTGATCCAAACTGGCCAAAGGGCTATTCCATACCATATGGCGTCATGCTCAGTATAGAAACTGGGGGGATGTGGCCAGGGGGTAGCGATCGCGGTGGGTGGTGAGCAGTTGCATCACTTGGGGTTTTTTTCCTGGGTTTTGTTCCTCTCTCTCTCTCTCTTGTTGTTTTCCTTTTCATTACTATTATTACTATTATTATTATTATTATTATTATTATTATTATTATATTTCCCCTTCTTTCCCACAATTATTAAACTGTTCTTATCTCAACCCATGAGTTTTCTTACTTTTGCTCTTCTGATTCTCTCCCCCATCCCACTGGGGGGAGGAGGGTGAGTGAGCAGCTGTGTGGTGCTTAGTTGCTGACTGGGGCTAAACCATAACAGTTCCCCTCAGAAGAGAGTCTTCTATGACAATGACATGTCTTTTTTTCTTTATGGAAGTGGTTTTGATGCAGGGCATAGGCCGATTTAACCTTTGTGACAACACCAACCTAGATGAACCATCATCCTTGTCATTGTTCGGTTGCATTTGCAGAGCCTCATACCTATTATGCCAGGGCACCTGGGAAGGTGGGTTAATCATGTTGTTTCATGACTATGGCTGTTCTTGCCAGAATCTGCCATGGCTTAAATGGATAGTAGAAAAAAAAAAAATGTTGGACATACAACCCAAACTCTCTGGATAAATGAATTCAGCCTAAAACGAAGAATGATTTAGTTCGAAAGCACTTGTTCTAGGACAACCTTAAGCTTAATTAGATGGGTATATTAATATTTACATTATATGTCACATTTTTGTGATACTAAGACACTAAAAATAAAGGTCAACTAATCCCAGAATGGTTGAGGTTGGAAGGGACTTCTGGAGGTCATCTTGTCCACCAACCCCCCCGCTCAAGCACAGCCACCTAGAGCCGATTGTCCAGGACCATGTCCAAATGACTTTTGAATATTTCCAAGCAGGGAGACTCCACAAGCTCTCTGAGCAACCTGTGTGTGGTGGGTTGACCTTGGCTAGCCACCAGGTGCCCACCAAGCTGCTCTATCACTCCCCCTCCTCAACAGGACACAGTCTTGAGCTTGGAGGAGGTGATCCTCAAATATTAACTAGCTTTCTTGGGCCCCTTTTCCCTCCAGGGCCTTATCCCACAGGACACTTCCAAGCAGATCCCTGAAGAGGTCAGAGTCAGCTCTCGTCAAGTCCAGGGTTGTGAGCTTGCTTTTTGCCCTCCTCTCTCCCCTCAGGATCCTGAACTCCACCATCTCATGGTCACTGCAGCCAAGGCTGCCTTTGATCTTCACATCCCCAACGAGCTCCTCCTTGTTGATCCAGTAGGAGGTCCAGCAGAGCACCTCTCCTTGTTGGCTCCTCTGTCACTTGGGTGAGGAAGTTGTCATCAATTCACTCCAGGAACCTCCTGGATTGCTTATGCCCTGCTGTGTTTTCCCTCCAGCAGATAGCAGGGTGATTGAAGTCCCCCATGAGGACCAGGGCCTGCGAACATGAGGCTGCTCCTATGTGTCTGTAGAGGTCCTGATCCACTTGTTCTTCCTGGTCAGGTGGCCTATAGCAGACACTCACTATAAGGTCAGTTACTAATGTTTTATATAGTGTATTTGCAATGGTAACTTTGCATAATGGAGCCTGATCCTGCAAGTTTTTTTTATGAAGAGTATATCCTACAGACATGTAGACACATTCCTAAGTAAACATGCTAGACAGTTGATTTTATCCGCTTAAGTTTAAGTGCTTTCTATATTGAAGCCTTGAAATGACCCACTGCTCAATTACTGGTGTGGCCATCAGTTAATACGACTAAATACTTTTATTTCTGAGATTACACGTCAAAATTTTGCAATTTTCATTTTTGACTAAAGCATGTGAATTTTATTTTTCTAATTGAATTCAAGCATGAATTTTGAGAATTATCGTTATTTTGGTGCATATTTGGCAGAATGACAAATATAAACAATGCAGTGCCCAAATATACTTCACAACTTGGACTTCAGCCTTGGTATTAAATTGTGTAACATGAGCTGAGTTGGACTCAATAGCAGAGACAAGAAATTATCTCCCTCCTTCCCCCACTACCCCCCAAACATTTTCATGACATGCACTACTGTTCATGAAATCAGTAGTGACAATATACAATAGAGACCCAGGTATACATATGCTACCCAAGAAAATCAGACTGCTGCTGCTTGTCAGCATAGATTTGCATTTAATGTCAATGTGAAGGGTTTTTTTCATACTGAAAGAATGCAATTAAACACTGATACAGTCCTGATCTGAGATACCATTGGCTAGTTTGTGTCACAGAACTCCTTAATGAAAACCATTTTCCTTCATAGTGAGCCCTAAATGTTATTAATCAAAACCCAGTTGACTATGGATGTGGGCACCCTTCGAAATAATATGCTATCAATCAGGATAAATAAGGACACTTCCATTTCTCAGTGTCAATGGAAAAGTGCTCAAAGCTTTTGGCTGTCTGTTTATGAATTTTAATGAGACCTGGATTTGTCTCAGAAGGAGGCAGCCTTAGTTTTCAAAGTGATTCAGACAAGTCAGTACAATATTAGAAAGCAGTACAAAAGCATGAGCGACAATGTAATAAACCACTTTGATTAAACTATGTTGGGGAGGGGAAAACAGCTTATATAAAATCATCCCCCCTATTTCTCCTCCTAAACTACAAAATTGCCAAGCTTGGAACTCAGTTTCCAATGTAATTTTCACCTTTTGTTGCTAAATATTTTGTGTTATGGAATGAACTGTTAAACTAGAGGCTGATTGTTATATTTTAGTCTCATACAGAGAACAAGTGACACTTCTCAGCCATCAGACAGTGCACCATGAGAAGGGCGGTGCAGTCTGCCAGTTATCTTCAGGATCTCTGAAGGCAGATCCCTAGAATCCTAAATGCAACAGCAGATGGGAATCCCGGGCTTGTCAGGAGCCTGTGTGAGTTTTCATGTGTTCAAACAAAAATATCTCAGTTCCTCCTTCGCCCTCGCTCCCAGGAACATCTAAAAAACCATACTGTTCTGAACAAATAAATTAGAATCAAGTAAACTCAGTGCTGCTGTTCTTCTCATTTTCTTTTAATGTCTTTATCCTCATTTCCTTCCATCTCCTTGTTTTATTCTCATTTTTACATACTGGATTGTTTTCTTCTCCAACCTCATTTTATTTTCTCATATTCCTTTTTCATGTGTCTGTCTTAGGTTGCTTTTCCAAAACGACATATTTGTTCTCATTTTCTTTTACCTTTCATGTTCATTCTGCCACCTCTTTCTTCAAACTGCTTACCTATATTGGGGTCCAACTTTCTTTCAAATTACTTTTACTTCCTCTCCACTTTTTCTTAGCAACATCCCCAAGCTATTCTTTTTTGTCCTTGTTGCATTTCCATTGTTGCTCCCATACTTTTGCTTGTGATGAAAGACAGAGGAAACAGTATTCTTAGCATGGTAAAGACATAACGGAGCTTCTGTGCATTTGAAAAAATCAGTTCATTATAGCCAGGGATGGCAGACTTTAAGACAAGTTAAACATTGTCATGGTATCCTTCAAAAATATGTGGTAAGTAGGTGGGGGAAATTCAGTTCAATCCCAAACTCATCACCAGTTACTGTTATATGAGAGCACATGATATGTTGTATTAATTAATCTCAGTTAATCAAATAAGTTGATTATATAAAGCACATTCAGGAAGTGTTATGTTCATGTAAGATTGTATTGGGTCTGTCTGGGATGGAGTTAACTTTCCCCATAGCAGCCCTCATAGTGCTGTGCTTTGTAGTTGTAGCTAGAAAGGTGTTGATAACACACCAATGTTTTAGCTACTGCTGAGCAGTGCTCCCACACCATCAAGGCTGTCTCTCCAATACCCCCACCCCCAAAGGCCAGTAGGCTGGTAGTGGGCAAGAGGTTGGGAGGAGACATAGCCAGGACAGCTGACCCAAACTGACCAAAGAGCTATTCCATACCATATGACATTGTACTCAGCAATAAAAGCTAAGAGAAAGGAGGGGGCGTTTGTTATTAAGGCGTTTGTCTTCTGAAACAACCGCTACGAGTACTGAGGCCCTACTTCCCAGGAAGTGGCTGGACATCACCTGCTGATTGGAAGTAGAGAATAATTTTTTTTTGTCTCCTTTGCTTCCACGTGCGGCCTTTGCTTTTCTTTATTAAACTGCCTTTATCTTGACCCACGAGTTTTTCATCTTACTTTCTCCCCCCTGTCCCACTGAGGAGGGGAGTGATAGAGCAGCTTGGTGGGCACCTGGCAGCCAGCCAAGGTTAACACGCCACACAAATAGAAAAGGCTTTATTCAGGCATTTGAATGCTGCCACGCTCTGGGAAAAAAGTTTTCTGCCTTGCAATAAGTTAACCATTAGCCCAGCACCAGAGTAATTGTTAGCTGACTCTACTGTCTGGGCAGGTGATAACCACACATATCCATGGCAAAAAGTCAGTAACATTTCCCTGGAAGGGGCACAAAATAGTCTGGAAGTCTGAAACTTTTCCCTGGTTAAGGGCTAAGGCATTGTTACAGGCACACAGAATAAATCCAGATCGTTACCAAAAAAGCATGATCTCCTAAATCCACAACACCTGTGAAAGGAAAATAGATGCATTAGGACTCACCAAAGAACCACAAGTCACGAAGGTGTGAAGCATCATATCCAGTTATCAGCTGGACAATATCAAGAAAAAGAGACTTTTGGATGTAATCCACTAGGTAGATGGATTTTATTTTATTTTCATTGCTGCTCACTTGCTTCTATAACCTTTGGCACTTTGGATTCTGTCAGGGAAATTAATTATTTTATTTTAACTTATCTTGTTTTAAAAGCAATTAACTCTAGATTAGATATTAAACTGTAAGTGTAGCCTCCCTGAAGATGCTTTAGTTTACTGTACACATGACTCTGGAAGAACAAAGAAACCAGGAAAAAGATTTCCTTTGTCAGAAGATTTGTATCCTTGTCGCGGATGGAGTGAGAGTGCACTTCACTCGTAAGAGAGAAGTAAAAATATAGTTTATTGATACAGAATAGGGAGTTAACAAAGTTCAATGCAACAGTGTTTTAACAAGATTCGATGGCAAGGTACACTTGATTATTTACTGCATAGAGGACAGGGTCAGACAAAACTGTCAGGGAGACCCTCCCATTGAGTCATGAGGTTCAGAAAAGATCCCCTTGCTTTCTAAACTCCTTCTCAGAGAGGAGTCTAGCTGCGGCTAGATCCAGTCCTAGTCCCAGACTTGGTCAACAGTTTATGTCTAAAGGATTATATGTGCGCAATCAATCCTTTATATCACTTAGCTAAGAATTCAAAGTTCAGCATGAAGCAAAATTCGTGGAGACTACCTTTTAAAATCCAAATCTCCCAGCAGGCGAATCAGAGTTTCAGAGTGTTCCCGAAATAAAACTCAATAGCAACGGAGTTACTATTAAGCAGGCATCCTTTATTACAGCACTGGGCAGCACTGGGGATCGCTCCACCATAAGTGCTCCGACAAACAAGCAAGATCGCAGAGGTTATATGTTGCAAAATCATACATATTCATAAGATTAATTTATATAAACATGAGATTTCTTGGAACTCATTAATATATGTAAATGCCTCTGACGCATGCGTACTTAAGTCCTTAGGTGGTCGTTAGGGATCCTCTGGTGGTCGTTGGAGGAAGTCGGTAGTCTTCATCACTCTGACCGCTGACTGAACTTTGTCTTTATGCATGCTCGGTCCATCTTTGTCTTGCTCATACCTTCCTTGCATATCCAAAACCAGGTGGTTCTTGTGTAGTTTCTCCTTATCAGCCCTTTCCAGGGACACAGGGCCTGAAGAATTCCTTTTTATCTATCATCTACATTGCAACTATCTCAGCTAACCAAGGATTTAACACAGGCAAAGCATTCTTACTCTAATGATTATTGTTGGGGGGGGGAAAGACCATATGTAGGTTTCCTTCAAATAAAGAATGCTCGTTAGCAATTCTACTATCTAAGCGTCCTTACTTAAGGCCAACAATACTGACAAGCTAGGCTAAATTATCTGCAAAAGGGAAACTAAAAGGAAACATTGAGCAACCAAGATATTTACCACATTTCTTTTTGTCTTTGGGGAATTTTAGCTCTTTTCAAGCATGCTATTAGTCACTTACCGAGGATCTGTTGCGGCAAGGAATCTCTCAACCTCGAGGAGTAACCTTGAGAGGCATCCCTGCTAGAGGGGAGATCCTGGCGTGCAGCCCGCTGCCGTGCAGGAGAGCTCAACAGGCCCTGGGCTGTCCACTATTTAAGGAGTAAGATGATTGACTTATGGTCATATTTGCATATCAGCAAGACATTTAGATCCCTGCTTCAGGCAGCCCTTGGCTACTTTGTTGCCATTCGTCCTCAAGGTCCAGCATAAGCTGGATGCAGCTATCAGGATGACTCCCACTGGTGGTTACTGCTTATACAGGGATGGGGGGAGCATACCACCACAATCCTGTACTTATGAAAGCCAAACTGTCTATCAAAGGACTATTTGGTCACCTTTTCTGCATCATGACAAGTCCCAAATTAAAAGGGCCCAGCATGAAAGAAAAATGGACAGAAAAATTCTCCAAACCTGAATATTCAATATCACCTATGGAAAGGCTGTCACAGTGGTTAGAAAGAGAGGACACCATTAGGTCTTTTGGGGGTTTGTCTCTATCGAGGACAAAAGTGCTGGACAGAGCTTTCTACAGCCTGTCTAATTTAAATTTTCACTGAAGCTGTAAACTGCCTTGGATATTCACACCAAAGTCCAGAAAACCCTCCTCTGGACATTTGAAAAGAGGTGCCTGGAGCTTGTGGGATTTATTTAGGGATGATAATCTCTGCCCAATCAAAATTATTTTTTTCAAGTTTTCAAAGGCTTTTTCTAGCTTCCCATATTTTTCCAGTCCTGTGATTCCAGACTACAGTCATTGTTTTTCCCCCACCCCTTAAAAATTGATGTGTCAGGCTGCTTCAGTCTCTTTATTCCACACTACAGAGAAATAAATACAATTGTTCCTGCACAAAACATTCATTTTCCCAGTAAGCCACTCCTCCCTCCTGTCCAACATATTTAAATCTGGTAAACATGGTGAAGAATTTAGATTTTTGTGGTATCCCAAGGCATTAGGGAATTAGCAAAAGTGCTCTTCTTGTATTTTATAGCAGTGCTAATAAAACACTTAATTTTCAAAAGAGATTTTTTTTCTTTGTAATCAGAAGCAATTGAACATTATTTACTGTATGGTCAACATGAGCCCGAATAATATGAATTATTATCATAAAAGAGCTTTTAGGCGAGTGGGAAACAGCCATTTTTTTTTCTCCCATAAAAAAACCAACAACCAAACTCAGGAACGCAGTAAACACAATGCCATTTTAGTGCATTTCTGGGAATAATTAGAACTATACAGCAAAAGTCAATATTAAAGCTCCATAAGAAATTTATCCCTTTTAAAAATTCTCTGGGGTTCAAATCCAAACAAAGGCTGCTAAGTGAAAAAGACATAACAGAATTACTGCTGTATGTTAGACTAGTGGCTATAACAAATAATAATGCCATTGTCTATCATCAATTCCGCAGCATTCTAATTATAAATGATTCCTCTTGAACTCCAAAAGAGAAAAACAAAAAAAATATCTCCCCAAATGTGTTCCTTCTATAGAGAGTTTACTTACTTCCTAAATGGAGTGACAATCAGACATTTAAAAGAGAACATTATGTATTGCAAAAGAACAGTGTTTAGAATTAATTTCTCCACTTTTTAAATATGGGACTGCCATACTGGATATGAATAGCAAATAAAATACTGAAGTGCACATTAAAACTGTTAGCAAGCAAATTTTCAGAGCTCCATGAGCTTTTCTACCAAATAGCTTCTTCAGCAGCAATACATTTTCTACAAACATCTTTTTTTCCCTAAATGTCATTCCATTTTGTTTCAGCACAGAAACACACTCCAATTCAGTCAGCTTCACATTGTGCTGGTTTTGGCTGGGATAGAGTTAATTTTCTTCATAGTAGCTAGTATGAGGCTATGTTTTGGATTTGTGCTGGAAACAGTGTTGATAATACAGGGATGTTTTGGTTATTGCTGAGCAGTGCTTACACAGAGTCAAGGCCTTTTCTGCTTCTCGCACCACCCCACCAGCGAGTAGGCTGGGGGTGCACAAGAAGCTGGGAGGGGACACGGCTGGGACAGCTGACCCCAACTGACCAAAGGGATATTCCAGACCATATGGCATCATGCTCAGCAATAAAACTGGGGGGAAGGCTGGCCGGGGGGCTGCTGCTTGGGGACTGGCTGGGCATCGGTCGGTTGATGGTAATCAATTGTTTTCATTTGCATCACTTGTCTTTCCTGGGTTTTATTTCTCTCTCTCTTTGTTATTTTCCTTTTCATTACAATTTGTTATAATTATTGTTATTGTTATTCCTATTATTATTATTTTATTTCAATTATTAAACTGTCCTTATATCAACCCATGAGTTTTCTCACTTTTACCCTTCCAATTCTCTTCCCCCATCCCGCTGGCAGTGTGTGGTGCTTAGTTGCCGGCTGGGGTTAAACCACGACACACCTGAAGGCAGTCTAACATTTATATTATATAGCAAGCTGACCTGTAAAAAATTTGATTCCAATTAGTTAGATCTACAAATTGGCTTCAGATAGTTTCTATGTGACATTTTTATGCAGAAGCATTTTCCTTTTTCTGTTCATATACACTGTTAAAACTTACGTCCAGGCTCTCATTTTACAGCTCAATTACTGACAGATACTTCTCTCAGCCTTTGACAAATGCTGCAACACATCTTCCACACTCACAACCTTTTTTTCTGACCTGCCAATTTACCTGCATGACTCCTCTTCAGATCTCCTGCTGGCTTTCCTTCCTCTGGTGCATCAACCTAAGCCATTCTTGCCTCTCTCTGTCACTCACAGTCACTCATCTCCCCCTCACTACCTGAGACTGACTCCTGGCTCCAGGCAGCCTGCTACACCAGCAGTCAACACTTTTCCAACTAATGCCGTCAAGTTTTTCCACATGCTGCCCTGAGACACAAGAGGAGTGCTCAGGGAAGTGATAGACCTTTGGTAGGATGCTTAGTAAAATCTTCAGGGCACTTGTGTCCCTACCATGCTGATCAGTACTGTCTCATTGGTACCTTGTTCCCCAGAGAACTGCTGACTTTCAAGAAAGACTTAGTGTTTTATACTGCATTCCCCTGCGAGAAAACCTTCTCTGTATTGTGTTTGTGCAGTGACTTTTGGCTGATGTGTATCCCTGGCTCCTTGGTATTTACATTATTGTAGTAACAAAGAACCCAGCACAGGGATAGTGGCAATCTGTTAAGTTCAAATCTGACTTCTTTAGAGTTTCAACTTTTGGTTTCCTTTGATCTTATTGATGTTATAGCTCTTATCCAGTAAGAGATGGTCTAAAATGGGATTTAGAAAGAAATTAGGTGTCTAAATTGTAATCCTGAAAGTCTTTGCTGCCTGACTCCATTATGCCTTCCCCTAATGACTTTGAGGAAATGTCTGCAAAGCACAGGACAACACCAAGCCGAAAACCTTATTGGTTCAGAGCGACGGTGCCCAGGTGAAGGAAGCAGACTGGCAGCAGCAGCACGATGCACTGCCTGGGCACCCAGTAGGGCCTGTGGGGCCACACTTGGGGCGGCGCAAGGTTGGACAGCTCTGCTTTAAACATCAGCGGCCAGCCCTCTGCCACCCACAGCATCACCAATCACGAGCTGCACAGCCCATGCTTGAGCAAGGTACCAAAAATCCTCCCCTAAAAGGAGATGGAGGCTCATTTTCCTCACAGATTGAATGGGAAGATGTACTTCCTTCCATCTCAGAAGAGTATACTAAAATACACAGAGCCAGCAATGGTCAGAGCACAGTCACTAAAGGAAGCGAGCTTTTACGGCTTGTTGAGAAATGGCCTGTACTGATCCTGACCGGGAGACCGTTGTACATCGAGGAGTCAGTGATCCACAATACAGTTAACCTGAGTAGGCACAGGCCTGTGCTGTGCTGAGCTGAACGTACAGTGTTGCTTTTAGGCCTGTGTTGTGCTGCACAAATCCCTTGGCCGCAGGATGAACTCAGCCAGCTCATTGTAACAGAGGAGCCTGCAGGCAGCTCCCACCTGGTACCGCAATTATACCACCTGCGTGGCCTTGCCTTTATCTAAAAGTGCAGCAAGAAGTTCTTATGAGAACATCCTTTATGAATAGATTTGTTTTCTTGTAAGAGAATATATAATAGCTCGAATAACCTCTCTCTATGGACATGTTGTCTCACAAACGGAGTTCGTTACCCGGTGTGCAGCATCCGATATCACACACAGAGCCGAGATATCAGTTTATTCCAAGTTTTGCGCAAGACCGGGTGCTAGGTGGTAACTCCACAAAGCTAGCACACCGATCGTTCGAACAGGTACAATTTTATACAGTTTAGTTATACATATGCATAAGCGATTACATAAAACAGTTTCTTATTGGTCTACTTTTCCGTACCTTGCTCTTAAAGCCACAGTACTACTTTAATGTTCTACGCATGCTCAGAGGTGAGGGGTCTCTGCTTGGGCCGGGGTCTCCGGCTCAAGGGGTGTGATTTTTAGTATTATAATGAGGACAGTTCGTGCAAGGGTGCTTCTTATCACCCTTCTACTAACAAAGTCAGATTGTTGTCACAATGTCTCACTCAGCTCACATATTTCTTCTGGATGCGTTTCACTCCCAAGGACAGTAATTCTTGATCAGACATTCCACATTCCAGTATGAATCCCCCTTATCAGCTTTATGTGTGCCTCGGCCTTCCACCAGCTCTAGTGTACTTCTCACATCTGAATCTTCCCACATAGCTGTATAATACTGAATACATAGCTGTATAATACTGAATTATAATTGACTATGTTTAATTGGCTACAGACAGGTTCCCTGTCCGATACTGCATGAACACGGGGTTGCCAGCATCTTAAGGGACATAAGATTTACTCACTATCTATATTCATCTCTTTATTCTATCATATTAAAATGGCTATTTTATTAAGCCATTTGTTGTTAGACCTTTCTCGCTGAGATCCAGAAAGAACATTTCACCATTTCTTTATCTCCCCCCACCCTGCTGAACATGACCCCATCTTTCAGTATGGTTGTGCCACACGCCTCCTCTGGGACAGATACCTGACATCACCAGCCAGAAGACCAAAGAGGTGTCTGTTATGTAACCAACTCATTAAACTCCCTTGTACATTTAAGCACATCTCTCATCAGGTGAGCCAGTGACCATTTCAACACTTTTCCTTGTCATCTTGATTTATTAAGGAACGGAAAGTTGAGTATTATTTCCAGCTTCTGTTATGCTGAAAATTAAGGTCTAATCCTAAGCAGTGTGGACTGTCGTGGTTTAACCTTGGCCGGCAACTAAGCCCCACACAGCTGCTCACTCACTCCCCCACCCAGTGGGATGGGGGAGAGAATCGGAAGGGTAAAAGTGTGAAAACTTGTGATGTCTGAGCATGACATCATATGGTATGGAATATCCCTTTCGTCAGTTGGGGTCAGCTGTCCCAGCTGTGACCCCTCCCAACTTCTTGTGCACCCCCCAGCCTACTCGCTGGCAGGGCAGTGTGAGAAGTAGAAAAGGCCTTGACTCTGTGTAAGCATTGGTCTGTTATCAACACTATTTTAGTCACAAATCTGAAACACAGCACCATACTAGCTACTATGAAGAAAATTGACTCTATCCCAGCCAAAACCATTACACAGTGTAAACTTATCACCCAATCATCTTTATGTCCAAAGAATCACTGTCAAGTGAGTAAACTACTGTGGTGAGTTGTGTCCATACTTTGGTTTAGAGGCTGCCCATCTTTCATGTAGCATCAGTCCACTCTCCAAGGAAAGGACTTCTTAGTGCTTGTGCTCATGCTCTGGATGGTTTATCTACATTAAAACAGCTTTTTTTGCTGGTCTTAGTTTATTCTCTATTCAGAGTTCACTTTGAGAGATCAGATTAAGCTACATCATGTAACTTTTTTCCATAATACAAATATTATTAAATATCCAGGATTTGAAAACATGCTACATTTTCAAAAGTTTTTTTTCAATCAGTTCATGAATGGGATCCCACAGCTAAGGCAACAAGATAAAAGGGAATGGCAGCTAGAAGATTATAATTCCCTGCAAAACACATCAACGGAGCAGGTTTAGAGCAGAGCAAGCCACACACAAGAAAGCTCACCATACAGTTCTGCCTCTAACATTAGCAGCATATCTACCTTTCTGTTTAAGAGGGCACAAGTGGAGAAGCCAAGCTCTGCTGGCTCAAAAGAAATATGTAGGAAAGCCTGTAGGAGAGTTCTCATGGAGCATCTCAACAGAAACATTTGCTTTAGGGAAAATAACTAAAATTATGAGGATATTTTGGGTTCCACTTGTTCTTATGTGTCCGTGCTACAGGCTTTGTAAGTATTTTTACAAAACCAAAGATGTGAGTTTTGCAAATGTCAAACTAAAGCAGACAAACATGAACTGCTCATCAAGGAAATTTTATAAAACTGATCTGCAACAATATGCTGAATGTATATGAAATCTCTAATATGTACTTCACGGAGTAATAGCTCAAGGTATAAGACAGGCTGGTCTTATAAACTGAGCTTCCAGTTCCTCTTCAGATAGACAGATAGATATGGAAAAAAGTTCCCAAAACCTTAAAAATATGTATATGAAGTAGAAAGTACCTGTTCCAAGCCATTCTATAAATGAGGTCTAAACCATTCTATAAAGAGGTCCATTTAGAAAGGAAATGTCTTCTCATCCATGCAGAAATTAATCCACTGTGACTATTCTTGGATTAAAAGGATGACATGTTCATCATTTTAGGAGAACATCATGTCCCCTACTAAGAATCTTACTTCTTAGTAGACTCAGGCTATTTCTGGTGGGTTTTTTTTTAACACTTTTCCTCATTTCTCCTTTCCAGATCCTCACCATAATCTTTAGACTATCAAGCAAGGTCATTAGAATTTAAAGAATTTTCTCTTTAAGCAGCAGAAATAATAAAGGTCAGCTTGCCATGACCAGCTGAACTTTGTACACATTACAGTATCTTTTTCCATACTTCTTTCCTGAGGCTCTTGCAACAGTCCAGAGACAGGACATATCATAACTGCTAACCTGGAGCTAAGGGTACTCTTATGGTACTAGCCAGTCTACACATGCCCATTGATTGACTGGATGACTTCTGCCAAGCACACTGTAGCTTTACAGAGGAAACTCAGCCATTATAGTAATTTCTCTCTCTCTCTCTCTCCTGTTTAGACACTGATTTCACAGACATTATAAGTAAATATCTTTGAGACATAGTCCTCCGAACTTGGTTAAAATTGGCCAACAGATTCAAAGTTCTTAAGTAAAAAGGAAGAGGGACTGACAAATAGAGATTGCATAATCATAATTTCCTCAGGAAACCATGTTAAAAACAGATTCCTGAGTCCTTAGATGTAATAATTACAGTCATTACCACATAATATACATTTCTGTTAGCACTAATTCATTGAATACAGATAACCTTTGGCATTTAAAGTGTATAACACCCTTTTTGGTCATTTAAAAAAAGAATTAAATTTGAGGCACTTAAGAATCATTAAAGTAAATGATTCATGGAAAACCAATTTTCAAATTTAAACTAGCAAGATAATTTCTACATTTAGGTGCTTAACCAATATATTTGATTATATTTGTCACATATCCAAGTTTTCTACTGGAAATTTCAAAAGCCAGATGTGGTCCAGGCTCTTTATTTTAGACATACACATTTGAATAGCAGGTTTGCAATGCATCTGTATTATTGGGTTATTCTTACTACACAGATTCTCAACCTGAGGATCCTATATTCATCCAAGTAGGAATAACTATGCTGCCTGTTTATGACAAAGCATATAACAGGCCAGAGACAGGGCATATAATAATTTTTATACCACTGCAAGCAGTGGAGATGTATTGAACAATCATTCCCTTTTCAAGAACTGATGAGCATCATGTGAAGCTAGTAGGTGGCAATTTCAAAGTAAACAGGAGAAGATACTTTCTGCAACACATATAGTTCAGCAGTTGAGTTTCTTTCCCCAGGAGGTTGAGGATACTAACATTTTTCATGGATTAAAAAGCTGTCAGTCAAACTGACATGGGGACACAAAAACACCAGTGATCTGCAAAACACAGATCACTGGAAGCCAAAGGATTATTCTGGGAAAATATCACTTTATGTCTTAGGCATCTGCTATTGGCAACCATTTCTTTTGTTTGTTTTGCGGAGAAACAGGATTTTATTCAGAGAGGTATTTGTACAATAGTGTATATTTGTCAAACACCCTGCACCCCTACACACAGCAGCAAATCTCCTCTCTACCCTTATACTCTATGGTCTAGGTCCGTGAGATTGCATTCAAATAGTTATGTTCCATAACGGCACTGAAAACATCCAGGCCACCACTGTCATCCAAAATGTCATTTTTGGCAAGCAAGTAGAGTTGGGGGAAAAGGGACTCAAAATCATTTTTACATTCTTTCGAGTTGAGTTCTCCAGCTATGAGAGAGCAGATGCAATCTTCCTGTCATATTGGGGATGGGTACATAAAAGGCTGAGAATGAATTACAGTATGTTTCAAAATTACTTTTAATTATCTGGTTTACTAGATAGGAATCTTTTATCTTTGTTATTTATTTTCATAGAAATTTTCTTTTTATTAATTACATCTGTTGTTCTTTAGCAGTCTTGCCTCATACTGTGTTATGTATGTTTCCTTTTAAAAATTAACACTTCTATAATTGCTTCTATATAGTGGTCAGAAGGCACCAAAAGTATTTTTTCATCAGAACATATTTCATTCCTTAAATACAGCTTCACACAGCCTTTTCATGCTAATGTTTTATAAATTAATCATTGGGAAGGGATACCAAGTAGGTTATACATTTTCTTGATCAAGGGGAAATATAAAAGGCCAACCTCCTATTTGCTCTAAACCAGAGGCCTCCTGTTTAGATCTAGTTGACTATTTAATAGAATATGTTTATATATATTTTCAAGAAAGTTCTTATGCTGTTTCTATGTTCCTAAAATGAGACACTTGCCCAAATTGAATACACTTATGTTGTCCTTGTTTTGAAACATGTTAATTAAGGGTACATTTATAAATATGAAGAACTTTCCATAAATATAGTTTGTTTGCACAAAGTAAATTATGTTCAGACAAATCAAGGTACTATAATACAATACACTTCACAGAAAGAACCAAGGAACATTTTTCAGATGAACTGCACTGAAAAATGCCATTTCAGATTAATAATGAATGTGCAAATGATCTCAAGCATAAGAAATATTAAATACCAATGATTTTGAAAATTTTAAAATTAATGCCACATTTCAGTGTTTTATCATGAAACAAAGCTTTTAAAATTACAATTTATTTATTTTTAAATGGCATCATTCCTCATCCCCAAAATGAAACAGAACTTTCACTTCAGGTCAAAGAAAAGATTTCACTTGACTCAAAATTAACTTTATTTTATTATCCAGACTCAAAATTGACATATTCATTATTTGCAGAGCTCTGCTTGTAAGTAAACTCGAAAGGCCACACTTGCATAAAATTACATAGAATTTGCTTACTTAAAAGCTAAATCTTACCAAGGTAAACTCCTAAGGCCACACTTATATAAAATTACTTAGAATTTACTTGCTTAAAAAAGCTAAATCTTACCAAAGGTTTGCTGATTTACTTAAAAGTTGGCCTACATTATAAATCGGCCGGGAGGGGGGATTTATACTTGTCAAAAAATGCATGCAACTTCATTAATTTGTCAAGTCTTTCTAATGGTGGTTTATACATATGTGAAATTCAGGACATGCAAGATAATTTTAAACTTTATCTAATATAAATTAATTCCACATCAGACCAAACACAATTACTTTCTTGCATCTCGACATTCCAAAAGATAGCTTTGATACACTGTGTAATCAAAACAATATCAACAGAATATCAGAACTGTGAGGATACCACACAGAGAATTGCAAATTAAAAACCAGAGTATTTAAAGATTCTAAATTCATTTTCTTCAAGAAAGAAGCAGTACATGTTTGCTGCCAAATTTTTAAAGATCAAACTATTGAACTAGGAAGTCTTCCCTAATCACACTTGGATGGTAAGAGACTCTTCTACCAATACAGAGAAAAAACTTTTTTTCAGTTTATTCCACTAATTCAGTTCAATGCATGAACTTCCTGATAACCTGAATGATATATATATATATTTAAAAAAAAACCTTTTGACATAAGACCCGAGATCTACTTTTCCTAGAAAGACTTGGTGAACAGAAACAATCCACTAATTTCCATTTCTGTAGATAATAATTTCTTCCTTGACTAGATACATATATTTAAAATCTAGAACATATTTTGACTTTTAAAAATGCATTAAATATCCAGTACATTTATTGCTATTGTACTGGTTAATAGAAATACTTTCAAAATGCTATTTGTGTTCATTTTAATTGAATTCCAACTCCATTCAAAAGCAATTTGACATCAACCATAAATAAAAGAATAATCACTGAGTAAATCAGAATTGTGTTATTGATAATTTTTAATGTAATAAGCTACAAACTTGTTTAAATAAACATACACAGATATATTATAGGCTTTTCATTAGCCTTACATATATATATCATAACACTAAGTAAGTTCATTAATTTGCAAAGCAAAATGTTTTGGTTCTTACCAAACAATGCAAATAAAATCTTCTTTAAGAAACTAAAATTACTAATTCAAAAAATAAAATAATTTATATCAAGTTTTCTGGCCTGTTGATATAAATCAATCTATCTGGAAAAAAAATATTATTTGGACTTGTGAGATTATCCTTTCCTTTCTGCAAAGGAAGATACTAATTTTCAGAGAACCCAGGACCACACATATTTCTTGTTCTGTAGATGTAACAAAATGATGTTGAATCTCCTGTGTCTTGGACTGGTCTAAAACAGGGCTGTAATTTGCTAGGGTTTCTGATAATTAACTATAAATGAATCATAACATGATGCTGTAAACTTAGCAATTACATCAGTAACTCTGCATACTAATGGAGAAGAGTGCAAGTAGGAAGGAATGCTTTTTTCAGTCACTGAAACACATCTTGTCTCATTATATCTATTGTGTGCACAGTCTGACTTGCTTAGAAGACAGATGTAAAACCAGTGGCAGCCTACAATCCATGCGTTACTTGCTGTTACCACTTGAGTTTCCATGGAGTGCTAAACTAGTGACTAAATATTCTGAGATTTGCAGTTGAAAGAAGTCTAGAAAAAATATTCTGAGACAGATTCAGATTTGTAGCAGTCCTCACGAGATTTAAAAGATTCAAGCCAAATTTTCAATTGTGTGAGAACCTGCAAGCAAAATCTCATAAAAGAGACTTGGCAGATAAATGTGAGTAGCACAAAAGACATTGTCTTTCTTTCCTGGAAGTGAGTGCCATAAGCTCAATAGGTTTTCCAAACACACTGTTATAAGCGCTTTGTTCTAAGAGGATAAAACTATCTACAACCTTTTTAATGTTTGGGCTTTTTTTCCTTAAAAGTGTACTTCTATTTGGTGGCTTTCATCTAAGTTGTCCCAAATTGACTTATGAAGAAACAAGGGATACCTGATGGATATGGGAATGCAAATACTACAAAGAAAAGACAAAAATGTCTGGGAACAGAGAAAAGGAGTCCAAGCCATTCCAAAACGGATTTTTGTTTTCTTTCTAGCTGTAGAAAGAAATATGTTTTGTCTAAAAAGGAGACAATATTTCTAGGTGTGTGATTTACTGCCTGAAACACACACAATATAGAAGTACATATATATATATATATATATACAGGCACACACACTCTATATATGTACTGTATATTAATACAGATATCCCTTTCCCACTGAATTTGATTTATGGTTTACTGCTTTGAAAAATATTATTTTAACTCTTGCTTCCACATTGTCTTTTTAGAAATAGAAGTTACAGTCCCTGCAGTGCAGAGTCCATGGCATACCTTCGAAAAACTCAAGAGATTGTTTCCTCTTGCCATCATTAAAAGACCTGTCATTAATTAAAGAGCTTCACAGATCCTAGATACGAGTGAACTCCTCCATCTTCAAATTCTCTCTGCTTGGACCTTTTCCTGTAAAGGGAAACTGCAAGTTGGAAATGGAAGTGCATAATGTCTTGCAAAGGGAAGACCATGGGCCTGGGAAGGAGAGTCATTACTTTTTGTCCCCTCCCTCTCCTGGCATTGCATTCCTGTGCAGTGACACTGACTCCACGGGGCTCAGGGAGTAGCAGAGGAGCTATGACATGGCTCAGAGAGTGCTCATGGTGCCAACACTGTGGCATGGGTGCCAGAGATTATGGGCTAATGTGGCTGTAAAATCTTTTCCCACATGCCTTGGGCTACAGATTTACCTTTGCATTGTGATGTGACATGGAGATTAAAGTCAGAGGGTGTTAGGGAGTCATCTGGGTAGAAATCAGGTCAGTCTACAACCTGCTACCACCTTTCTTATAGGATGGACCAACACTCAAACCAGAGCTGTTCCCAAAGATCTCATCTTCATTTTACCAGCTGATAAAACTAGAAGAAAAATGGTGATTTGCCTAATAGATCTTACATATGCTTTAACACAAAGAGTCAATGAATATTTAACTATTGATTGGTACCTTTCCTACAGCAGATGGAGAAAAACTCAGCTCAGAATAAACTTGAAGGTTAGAGGCCTCCACTGGGCTGCAGGAGATGGAGGTCAAGCTCTGGGTCTCAACAGGCAGAGGAAGAACTTGAACCCCAGTGGAACAGGTCTCAGTATTGCTCTCCTTTTTAGTGGAAAGTAAAAGAGAACAAGGGAATTCAGCTTTGTCACGACAAAGAGAGGGAAAAGCCTATGGAATGCAAAAACCCTGTGCAAGCATCAGTGCAAGCATTACAACCCAATGCTTCCTCTCTGCCAGTTCAGAGCTTGGAATATAGTATATGCAACCGATTTTATATTAATCCATATTGGAACACAGTAGAATGTTATATTCTTATTTACTTTTTATAAACCCTTAATAAGGGCAGATAGAAAGACTGGATGACAGGTTAATGCTTAGAATTGTCTTGAGCCCAGGAGATACCATACTTGCAAAAACAACACTCAGCTTCCATGATCTACAGCTGTGAAATACAGATGGAATTAATACAGCTAATATGTGCTTATTCATATCGCCACTTCAGAAGAAAATACTTCTAATGCAATGAATCCTGAGTATTATATAAGAAAAATAAGATTTCCCCAATGACCACTTTCAGTTTTGTTTACATAAAAAAAAAAATCTGAGATTCAATTATTTATCTACCCATTCATTCACCTACTAGTATCTCAGTAAAATAGCATGTGGTTTGGCTTCTCAATTTCCTCTAAGCATTCTGGCCAAAAACTCCTGCACAAAGAAAAGCCAAGGAATATTTTCATTTGAAAACACAAATGAAAATCCATATCTTTTCACATCTCTTTCATTACAGCTTTAACTGGTGATAGACATATTCCATACCTGTGGTAGATGATCGAGAGGGGTCCTGCCATAACATCTGCTAGCTCCTTCAGTACCCTGGGATGAATCCCATCAGGCCCCATGGACTTATGAACATTCAGCTGATACAGCTGGTCCCTTACAATTTCAGTGTCCACAAATGGAAAGTCACTGTACCCACACTCGTAGTCCTCCAACTCAGGGGATCGGGCAGCCCAAGGTCTATCATTAATATTAAAGACTGAGGCAAAAAAAAGCATTGAATGCCTCCACTTTTTCTTCATCCCTATTAGTCAGGTGACCATCTTCAACAAGTATCGGTCCAATATTTTCCTGTGCTTTTAAAAGGTGGTTCTTAAAAACTGACCAGCTCTTACGGACCCCTAAGCCCTCAAAATCAGATTCCCAGGGGACACTGCTAACTAGCTCCCTGAGTAACTTAAAGTTTGCTCTCTTGAAATCCAGGGTAGCAACTCTGCTGACCTTTTTCTCATTACACCAAAAATTTTAAACTCAATCATTTTGTGATCACTGTGGCCAAGACAACCACCTACCATACAGTCTGGTTCAAGCTTGGTTAAAGTCTTCAAATATTTGGAGACTTATGAAGTACCCTCACACTTTATAGTGTCCCTGAAAGCAGCTTCCAGAAAACCTCCTTATCTCTGGAATACACTGAGAAAATGCATTTGATTACACATTCCAAATAGAGAAAAGAAGAAATTAATGTGGGTTCACACAAAAAACCTACCACTGTAAACTGAACTAGTTTATTTGAGGATATTGTTATTCTCAGAAAATATAACTCGCAACTCTAGCATGCTTATTCTTGCTCTGAAATCCCCTTTCTTGGTTTTTGCCTGAGAATCACAACTCCTATGCAAAACTTGCTGCTTTCAGTTCACATAATTTCCCCTAAATTAATTCTTCTGTTTCCCTCTTTAATGAGCAAAACTCAGTCATAACAAGCAAACAAACAAAGTGTTTTGGAAAAAAAAAAAAAGGCAAAATCCATGGGGGAAGGATTTGGACAAAATTTGGTTGGGTTTATTTAAAAATTTCATAATGTGGTAAAATCCATCCATAAACCTGTGCCAGTGTTCACCATTGGCAGAGTCTTACATCCCTAGTCTTAACCACACCATTTTGTAAACCATTTATTGCTAGAGTTCAGCATGAATACACTGAAACTCAGCCACCACAGTGATGACCTATTAAAATAAATAAACAGGAAAAAAGCAAACAACACCCAAGTCTTTAAACAAAGAGATCCTGGAACTGGTGGGTGGAGGAAACCAGCTCTTGGTAGAATAAATGTAATAGGGAGGGGCTGAAGGGTAGAGATGTACCTTCCTTAGTAAGAATGGAGAGGCTAAGGGGCAGGAAAATCTAACTGAGGTAGCATAATGAAAAATAATATGGAGAAAGATTGAGATTTGGGGTGGAACTGAGTTGTACTAAACCAATCAGGTAATTCCTGTTTTAACCACACTCAATATATCCTGAGGAGAACTATGATTGACTAAGACTATTTTATCTGGATATCTAGAAGGTCTGAAGTGCTAGAAAACTGCAGCAGTCACTATAGTCTCTTCTAATTTTTATTTGCTAAATGGGATAAAAATATTCAGATTAAAAAGGTTACAAAATTTATTTAGAAATAGAAACCTTATTCATACTCAAATATACAGCAAGACATCATACTGTATGCTAAAGTGGTTTTACAGTGACTTTCTCTGTTAAAGACTGCTCCTCTGTAAAGTAAGGCTACTCAGATTTAAAAAAAATAATTTTTTTCAAGTCACCACCTTCATAAGAGGAGATAATTAATATTATGGAAAGGCACATGGAGGCACACTCACTTAATTTTTTGATCACTTTTTATTATTTGTAGAGCTCTTTGGGATTCCAGGAGGTAGGAATAAGGTACCCATGTCCAAAGTACTACATTATTATAATGCTTTATCCAGAATGAAGTCCTCACTCCCACCCCCAAATCTATTATTTAAATCAAAATTAAGCTACTAAGTGAGATTCTTGTGTTAAGAAAATTTTGTCCTGGTGTTCTGTTCAGGGATTAAATGTATTTTATTGAATACTGATCATAACAAAAGGAGTATGCTTAAAGAGTTCAAAGAACTGCAGGTTTTGTAATAAAGCAAAACCTCTCTAATGACTCTGTAATAAATATACTACAATTCAGGCATCCAAAAGATGTACAGATTACGAGAAACTGAAACACTTAATTGCATTTGCTTTGGTTCAGGCATGACCTGCATTTATTTTCTCAGTAATCCTCTTTAGACAGGCAATGTACCTAAAACTAATGTAATTAATATATTAGTAATAATGCATGTGGCAATGCATCTCACTAAAACAGTTGCACATAACCTAGATTTTCTCCTGTCAAATAAAAGGACAATAAATGAATTTTGGCACTTCAGAACTCTAAGACTTTATATCATACTCATCCACCTCACAACATGGGATCATAGTGTTCAAGTATCAGCCATGACAAAATTAATTCCTAGACAGACAGAAGAACTTCTGTTATGAGCTGACTTATTTCTGTAATAACCTATATCAGGTCTAATAGGATCAGTGATGTTAATGACACTTAAATAGCTCCATATGCAAAACACTTTTGAAACTCAAATATGTGGCTTCTGAAAAAAAAAAATCTTACCCCCCTCACTCCACCTACAGTCTTGTGGTTGCACTATACTTAGCACTGGAAAACAAGTTGGTAAAATCCTCCATCTTGTCATTACCCACTCTTGTGGCAGTTCCCCTGGAGTAGGACTAAATAAATCACAATAAAGCACAAGAGCTCTAAATCACAAACCACGAACAACATCTTAAGGGCTTATTTCCCATTCAGCCTTGTGGTGGGTTGACCTTGGCTGGCCACCAGGTGCCCACCAAGCTGCTGTATCACTCCCCCCTCCTCAACTGGTCGAGGTAAGGACAGGAAGATAACTCAGCAATTACTGTCTCAGCAAAACAGACTTGACTTGAGGAAGATTAATTTAATTTATTGCCAAACAAATCAGAGTAGGATAAAGAGAAATAAGAACAAATCTAAAAAACACCTTTCCCCCCACCCCTCCCTTCTTCCCAGGCTCAACTTCACTCCCAACTTCTCTACCTCGTCCCCCTGCCCCGAGCAGCGCAAAGGGAAATGGGTAATGGTGGTTGCTGTCAGTTCATAATGCTTTTTCTCTGATCCTCCTTCCTCCCCATGCTCTTACCCTGCTCCAGTGTGGGGCCCGTCCGATGGGATACAGTCCTTCATGACCTTCTCCAATGTGGGTCCTTCCCATGGGGTGCAGTCCTTCAGGAAAAGACTGCTCCAGCATGGGTCCCCCACGGGGCCACAGGTCCTGCCAGCAAACCTGCTCCAGCGTGGGCTCTCCATGGGGTCATAGCTTCATTCAGGGCACATCTACCTGCTCCAGCATGGGGTCCTCCATGGGCTGCAGAGTGGATATCTCCATGGGCTGCAAGGGGACAACCTGCACCACCATGGTCTTCACCATGGGCTGCAGGGGAATCTCTGCTCTGGCACCTGTAGCACCTCCTCCCCCTCCTTCTTCACTGACCTTGGTGTCTGCATGGTTGTTTCTCTCACATTTTCTCACTCCTCTCTCCCAGCTGCTGTCGCACAGCAGTTTTTACCCTTAGAATTCCCCACACCTCTGTCTTGCCATTACTCTTGCGACAGTTCCGCTGCAGTAGGACTAAATAAATCACAATAAAGCACAAGAGCTCTAAATCACAAACCATGAACAACATCTTAAGGGCTTATTTCCCATTCAGCCTCTACAATCAGACCAGCAATACTAGCAGAACTGGAAAAGAAGGAAATAACTCACTACTGAATCCCATCTAGGCACAGTACAAGAGGGAGGCTGATTTTTTTCTGTTGCTAGTGTGGCCATTTTAAATAGGAAGAACAATTATAACAAAGATATTCGATATTAATGTTTTGGTGTTTTCTGTGAAAGAAGAAAAACCTTTTACAATTTGGAAAATGCAGAGGTTAACACCAATATGCCAGATACTGATGGCTGCAAATAACCCAGTGATGATACATCTCTAAAAACAAGCCTTAGTCTACCTGCTTCACTTTAGAAAGATTAGACAAAGCTTGATTGAGAAAACACTGTTCCTTCTTATGGGTGCCCTTTAGGCCATGCCTACATGTTTACTTGTTGGAAACTGCTACCTTAGGTTTCACTGCAATCTACCTCTCTTATCATATCTCTATTACTTCTTCAAAAAATACCCAATTGACAAGACAGACTATTACATTTCATGGTATTCAGTTATGAAGGTATCTTTCAATGGAACTTGCAAAAAATTTAGATTGAAACTGCCACTGCCTATCAATTTTTTTTCCCATAAGATCATTATGCTTAATATTTCACTGGACTCCAGAAGAGATTTATTATAAATTTTAGTATCTTAGTCATATGAAGAGGTATTGGGTTGAGAGGGGTATTTTTAGATATTGTTTTCCAATTGAGCATTAGATGTCCATTGTAGCACTAAGTCCCTCATGGCATAACAGATGCCTTTGTAATTTAATTCATGTGTGTCCATGAATGTTCATGTATATCAGTTAAAAATAATTTAGCGATAGTAATATTGTTTTGTGTCCCCTAGTCAACAAGTAGGAAGAAGTTCTCCTCTCGCCACATGCTTATCTCTCAATACAATAACAAATGCTCATCTGGGAACAAACATTATATTGTAATTGCTTAGTAGGCTATTAGGGCATACCTGCCTGTCAGAATCAAAGTACAGAAAAGAATCCTGTTGTTATGGGAAGAGAATGATTGATTTCTTGTGCCATCTCGTGGAAAAATTATTAATTACAAGACAATCTCAAACTATTTTACACAGTTCTGTGTAAGCAGAAATGTCAGGAACCTGGTTCATGTCAGCCTTGCTTCCTACGTGAAGAAATCTGTTGCCTATTAAATAGTAAGCTAGTTTGTTAACTTCTTATAGTCAAATGTTTTTGATCCTTCCACCTAAGCTTGGTGACTCATCTTTCTGTATGCTTTGTGAATGGTGCAGTTTCCATCACTGAGCTTTAACTGTTTTATTGTCCTTGCTACAAACTATTTTTAGATCTTCCTCCATGTTCAGATTTATTCAGAAAAATAATATGCTTCTTTTAAAACTAACTGCACAACAGAAATATTTATTTGCACCTGGCCTGCTGGTTGGAATAAATTTGTACTTTTCTGAAAATCATAAATTAATTGTTCTAAAAATTCACTGATTGCTTAATTGAATTTATTAAAATGCAAACTAAACCCCCAAACCAATGACAATAATTAAAAAATAGCACCTTAGCAAAATGATGAAATCAGATTTAACATGATCCATTATCCATTATAATATCAATTAACTATAATTGGGAAATGAACAAACACAAAAAGTTTGAAAGCAGTTTTTGCCACAGCAATTTAATGCCACTGCATTACCTCACACAGAGCTCAGAAGATTAGAGAGTACTATTTTGCAAGTCTTTTAGTTCATCTTTGCACTCTAAGCCAATTTGCAGTCCATCAGAATTTGAAACAAAAGCTAAATCTTCTTTCTGTCCTCTCCCCTTCAGCCATATAATATTCCATCTGTAAGAAAGCTAAACACTTATCTAAATCCTGTATCTTTAATCTATGGACACTTGCTAAACTATGTTTGCAGAAGAACATAGATAATATACTCTAGGAAACCCCAGAGACAGTGTGGTAGAATAACAGTAATGCTTGAGGATTTAACTGTGCAGCTCTTTTTAGCATTAATGTGAGTTAATAAAGTTAATCTCTACCCTCCACTTTGAAAATACATGTGTGAGGGTTTGATTTATTTCCTTTTATTTACCATTATCCTTCAGTATATGTATACTACCAAACAAGGAGATAGTGGCTCTCACCACCATTTACTCATCATAAAATGAATTTTATATAAATGAGTTGCCTGGGTGCAGTCTTAATCCAGCAAGATTTCATGGATTGCTCCATCCTGCTCTCTCCTCCCTATCACTCATTTCAGGAGTAACACATCCTTTTGTCCTATTTGTGCCTCTCTCTCTTATGATGCTTGCATTACATATTTCAATTGGTCAAAAATCCTCCAAGGACAAGGTCAAGACCAAAAAAATGAGAGATCATTTAAATAAAAGCCACTTGACATGGCAAGCTACTGTGTTAACATATTGCAGCACCAATCTCTTCCAAACTGCAATATTAAAATTCCTCTGATCTGTTAAATGCTTTCCTGCTTCCTGATCTGTTAAATGCTTTCCTGCTTCTCTATTGCTGCAATAGCTTTGTTCTATTAAGCCTGCTGAACCTGTCAGAGTGATGTCAATGCTTGTTGAGAAGGTTATTCTTTTGACTGACACAACAGGTAAAAAACCAGAAGCATCTATTGTTTGTGGTAAAACTATAGCTCCATATGGGTCTTTGTTACAGCTCTGATCCCTGAATCAGCGATATACAGTCTTTGCCTTTCCTTTTTCTTGGCCACTTTTCGTTACTTAATCCACTGCTGTGAGATAAATCAGACAAGAAATGAGAGCTGCAGCCCCAGCCCCTTTATTACCTTGGTCTCAAGCATGCAGTACAGTAGGACACTGTACATGCACTTATGTTCTTGGCTGGCTGTCCTCACCACCTTTGTTATGTGCCCTTATTTCCAGCTGCTTTGCATTTTCAGCACTAGACTTACCCTGCAATAGCAAGGCGTTGAACTAAGCTTTATGTGTACAGGCCTAGTCCATGTCATGCTGATGTGATAAGTGCCATGATCCAGTTTTACTCTGCCACAGATACTTTGCTGCTTAATGCTGGGACACAGTTTATATATTGTGCTTCATAATGTATGCCTATGGAAAGATTTACTCCATCTTTACCATCTTTCACATTACCAAAACCAGACCTATTGTAGGTGGCTATTGTTGATGGTTTTTTTAATAGGAACAGAATTGAAGTCACATTTCGGTCACTTACAAATTAAAAAGACTGTAAAATTTGAGTGCTGACAAACTGCAAACAATTATATCATCTTCCTTTCAGAATGTTTTGTAACAAGAAATCAAGTAAATGCACCTCCCCATTGATTTTTTTGCTGCCACTGTATATCTGCTGCAAATAACATCAAAACCAGACAAAACCTTCCACTCAGTTCTGAATGACAGCGATGTAAACTTATGGCAAAATGTTATCCCTGATATCTCCTTAGGTATCTTTCCAGCCCTGCCTCAGTCCCCAGATCTGGGGGATGCTGAAGATCCCTATGACACCTCTTCAGCTTCAGCATCACTTCCAGATGCAAGATCCATTCTCTAGGCTGTGTGGACTTGGACAGCTCATAGACTGGATAAGGACAACTGAATACCTAGAATTCCTTATGTTGCCAGCTGTAAGCATGTAAAAAACAACCACTAAAAATTACAAGATTTAAACAAAACTGAATCAAAGGAAATTTTATTTTGGTTTTGAGACCTTAAAGTTCACTTGAATCTTATTTTCCAGGTTCTCTCTGAAGGCTAAAGTCCTGGTACAGTTTCATGACATGACTACAGGTACAGGGTTTTTGAACTGTGCCAGATATTATGGCATTTATGATCATTGTGAGACCTGGCAATGGTATAGTTCCTTCAACCCATTAAAAATTAAAGTCTAAGTAGCCTTGACACAGAGAAGTCAATAAAGATTTCTGAGGTCAGCCACAGTACTAGGGCAATTTGGTAACTATGTTAATGGAGCCATATGTGCTGGTTTTGGCTGGGATAGAGTTAATTTTCTTTATAGTAGCTAGTATGGGGCTATGTTTTGGATTTGTGCTGAAAACAGTGTTGATAATACAGGGATGTTTTAGTTGTTGCTAAGTAGTGCTTATACTAAATCAAGGACTTTTCAGCTTCCCATGCTCTGCCAGGTGCAGAAGAAGTTGGGAGGGGACACAGCTGGGACAGCTGACCCCAATTGACCAAAGGGCTATTCCATACCATATGATGCCATGCTCAGCATATAAAGCTGGGGAAGAAGAAGGAAGGGGGGGACGTTTGGAGTGATGGTGTTTGTCTTCCCAAGTAACTGTTATGTGTGATGGAGCCCTGCTTTCCTGGAGATGGCTGAACACCTACCTGCTGATGGGAAGGAGTGAATGAATTCCTTGTTTTGCTTTGCTTGTGGGCACAGCTTTTGCTTTCCCTATTAAACTGTTTTTATCTCAACCCATGAGTTTTCTCACTTTTACTCTTCTGATTCTCTCCCCCATCCCACTGGGGGGTGGGGGAGTGAGTGAGTTGCTGTGTGGTGCTTAGTTGCTGGCTGGGGTTAAACCATGACAGTCCTTTTTGGCGCCCAATGTGGGGCTTGAAGGGTTTGAGATAATGACAGATTTGATTGGAATGTGCTAGATTGAATTTATAGCTGTTATTGCTGTTTAGCTATTAATCATCAGGCTTCTGTGCTTGCCATAGGGCTTGCTTGCCTTACTGTATATTAGTCTAGTGCTCATTAGTGGCTGCTTTTTGCTTTTGCTGCTTGCTGCACTGCTTATCATCTTACTGTGCTGTGCCTGGGAACATTTTGATAACAGCAATGGCCATGCACCTGGGCTGGCAGGTGGCCAGGGCATTGCTGCTCTTTCTGTGCTGCTGTACTGGACAGGCTGGAACTCCAGTGTGAACTTGAGTCGAAGGGCCTGTGACCTGTGGATGGGTCCATGTGGGAGCAGGATACCCCGAAGCGTCTGTGCCCATGGATAAGCCCATGCCAGAGCAGGTATATCTTGAAACATCTGTGGCCATGGTTATGTCTGTGCCACAGCAGGTATACCTCTGCAGGGATTGTGGCCCAAGGATAAGTCCATGCTGGAGAAGGTACACCTCGAAACATCTGTGGCTGTGCATGAGGCCATGCTGGAGCACCTCAAAGCGTGTGGCCATGGATAAGCCCAGGACAGAGCACGTACAGCCCTGGAGGGACTGTATGTAGCTGTGGGTAAGGCCATGTTGGAGCAAGTTTACTTCTGAAGGGACTGTGGCTGTGGGTAAGGCCACGCTGGAGCAGGTATATCTCTGAAGGCATTGTGGCCCATGGAGAAGGCCATGCTGGAACAGGTGCACCTCAAAGCAACTGTGGCTGTGGACACGTCTATGCTGCAGCAGGTATACCCCTGGAGAGACTGTGGCTCATTGATAAGGCTCCACTTGGAGCAGGTACACTCCTAAGGGACTGCAGTCTGTGGATAAGTCCAAGCTGGAGCAGGGGCAAGGGGAGGAGTTCATTGCAATGTTAAACCCAATGGTCTGGTCCAAAGGGACCGGGGTGGAGATTGTAATGGAAATACCTTTAAATTGTTGTAACCCAGGATTTGAGTTGCATGTTGTAGGAATTACTATAGCCGGAACCAATGGAGGACAAGCCTTACAAGAAGCAGTGCAAGTGCAGCGGTGACCTGACCTGAGCTGGCTTTGGTGCCCAGTAACTCCAAGCAACACACCACCTCTCCTGCCCTGAGTGACCACCATAAGAGATGGAGCCCAAAGTCATGGACTAAATGAACTCAGTGGACATTTTGTGGACATTTATGGACATGTTACAGACATTTTAGAGGGGTGGTCCATAGATATCTGTGTATTACACCAAAGGATGGGAAGGGTGATGGTGGGTAATGAGAATGTATTGGATAGTGTGAGACCTGAGCATGACATAAATTATATGGAATAAGAGGTGGAGAATGTGCTGGTTTTGGCTGGGATAATTTTCTTCCTAGTAGCTAGTATGGGGCTATGTTTTGGATTTGTGCTGGAAACAGTGTTGATAATACAGGGATGTTTTAGTTGTTGCTAAGTAGTGCTTATACTAAATCAAGGACTTTTCAGCTTCCCATGCTCTGCCAGGTGCACAAGAAGTTGGGAGGGGACACAGTTGGGACAGCTGATCCCAACTGACCAAAGGGATATTCCATACCATATGATGCCATGCTCAGCATATAAAGCTGGGGAAGAAGAAGGAAGGGGGGGACATCCGGAGTGATGGTGTTTGTCTTCCCAAGTACCCGTTACACGTGATGGAGCCCTGCTTTCCTGGAGATGGCTGAACACCTGCCTGCCCATGGGAAGGAGTGAATGAATTCCTTGTTTTGCTTTGCTTGTGCGCGCGGCTTTTGCTTTCCCTATTAAACTGTCTTTATCTCAACCCATGAGTTTTCTCACTTTTACACTTCTGGTTCTCTCCCCCATCCAACTGTGGTGGAGTGAGCGAGTGGCTGTGTGGTGCTTAGTTGCCGGCTGGAGTTAAACCATGACACCATATCCAAGGAGCTGAACTACGTCATCAGCAGTAATAAATGTTCTGCAAGACAAATTACATGGTTGATAATACCTATACAAACTTACGGTCTTAAGATTATGTCATCAGTAATAGCAATGCAACTCCAATGCCATCAGAGGGAATGCACTGGAACTCCCAAATCATCCTGTTGATAGGGCAGAAAGGGAGGAGAACTGGCTCTCTCCCTCCCAGCTGTGCTGGCTCTGCAGGATTAACAGGAGTGGAAGGTAGTGCAAACTTAATTTTGTCATTACGGTAACCAAACAACTAGACCTGCTGGTTTCCATATTCATATTTGACAGTAAAACTGTAATTTTAAACTTTTTTTTTCTATCCTTTTACTTGCTGTCAGACATTTTCTGTTCAACACATTCCTGCACTGCTTCTTGACGTGCTTTCCTTTCCTTATTTAATCTCCTTGTACATAAAGTGGCAGTAGGATGCAGTGTCATCCCTTGCCTCAGAGAGGAGATGGGGGGTGAATAGTTTCTCTAGTCCTACAGGAAACTGCAACCCACTTTGGTCCTCTGCATCTAAGTTGTCTGTATAAAGTGGATGGTATGAGTATTTGACCCCCTGCCCTGGATATGACTGTGGCCTTGATGTCATTATCTATTGCAGCAGAAAGTGTGCTAACTTCAATGTTAAAGATTCTTGTTAATAGAAGTCTATGCACTGACAGGACAGTAAAGCATATTTACGTAGTGTTTTGGTGATTCCTTCTCAGATAGTTATAAATGGTGTATTATATGAGAGCTTTTTACACTTGATGAATAGCAGATGATTGTCACTACTTTACTGTTTAATTTTCAAATTTATTTGAAGTATAATTATCCAACTATGAAGTGCTCTGAGACTACTAAGAAATGAATTGCATTAAATGAACTTCATTATAAATCAGCATCTTTACATGGCACTCAAAAGTATGCACTGGAAGAAATTAATGCATGAAAGTAAGATTCTCAATGTTTCATTTAAACAGAACATGCATTTCAGAACTAATTAAAATGAAAATCACTAGGTGAGTATTGAAATTGTATGAAACTGCTATACCAGAGTTGAAAATTTAAGCTTATACTTAGTAAGAGCAGACAAATTTTTAAGCCCCGAGAAAGTTTACACTTATGCATTAGTTTCAGCTTCATCCTATTAAAAAAAATTTAGAAGAGGGTTACAAATATGAAAAAACAGTGACCCACAGTCTTGTACCTATGTGGTGGGTTGACCCCAGCTGGCAACTAAGCCCCCACCCAGTTGCTTGCTCACTCCTGCCCAGCAGGATGGTGAGAGAATTGGAAGTGCAAAAGTGAGAAAAAAAAACCCTCATGGGTTGAGATAAACACAGTTTAATAAGTGAAGGGGAAAAAAAAAATGCTGCAAAAGTAATCACTCACCACCAAAAGACCAATGCCCAGACAGTCGCTGAGCAATGGCTACTTTGGAGAAACTCTTCCCTGCCCAATTTTATTGCCGAGCATGAAATTATATGGCATGTGTATTGTGTTTATGTGGCTAGGTTTTGGAAGCAGGAGGGCTGCAGGGATGGCTTCAGTGAGAAGAGATCAGCAGCTGCCCCTGTGTTGGACAGAGCCAGTTCCAGCCAGCTTGAAGATGGACCTCTCGCCAATCAGCAAAGCTGGTGGCACCTCTGTGATAACACATTTAAGAAAGGGTAAAAATTGCTGCACAGCAGGTGTGAGAGAGAGGAGTGATGAAAAAAATGTGAGAAACATCTCTGCAGACACCAAGGTCAGTGAAGAGGGAGGGGGAGGGGGAGGAGGTGTTCCAGGCACCTGAGCAGAGATTCCCCTGCAGCCTGTGGAGAAGACCATGGTGAAGCAGGTAGTCCCCCTGCAGCCCGTGCATGGAGAGGATGATGCGAGAGCAGATATCCACACTGTAGCCCATGGAGGACCAGAGCAGGTGGATATGCCCCAAAGGAAGCCACAGCCTGTGAAGAGCCCATGCTGCAGCAGGCTCCTGGCAGGAGCTGCAGCCTGTGGAGAGGAGCCCATGCAGGACCAGGTTTTCCGTCAGGACCTGTGACTGTGGGACCGTGGGACTCCCACACTGGAGCAGTCTGTTCCTGAAGGACTGTGCCCCATGGAAAGGACCCATGCTGGAGCAGTTCTTGAAGGACTGTCTCCTGTGGGAAGGACCACACACCAGAGCAGGGGAAAAGTGTGAGGAGGAAGGAGCGACAGACATGAACAGTTATGAATTGACCGCAACCCCTATTCCCCAACCCCCTGAGCCACTGGGGGGGAGGAGGTAGAACAGTCAAGAACGAAGGAGTGAAGTTGAGTGGGAAGGGAGGGAAGAAGCGGGCGGGGGGGGGGGGGGAAGGGGAAGGTGTTTTTAGTGTTGTATTTGTTTCTCACTATCCTACTATATTTTTAATTGCCAATAAAATAAATTAATCTTCCCCAAGTCAAGTCTGTTTTGCCCGTGATGATAATTGGTAAGTGATGTCCCTGTCTTTATGTCGACCCACGAGCTTTTTCATCTTATTTTCTCCCTCTGTCCTGTTGTGGAAGGGGAGTGAGAGAGTGGCTGGGTGGGGGTCTGGCAGCCAGCCAAGGTCAACCCACCACACCTATAGATGGATTTGTTTGTGCAGTATGGTTAACTCATTAAACAGAAAATCACACTCTTTCAGAGTCTTCTAGTCTTCTTTAGCTTTAATTTAGTTCTCATGTCAACATTTTTCCTGTTTAGAATAAACTGAAAATGTCAGTCCCATTCCCTAACAGGACTTTTATACAACCAGGGCATCTGTAGGCTTCAAATGTAAGATGTCTTACAATTGTGAGCCCTTAGGAAAGAGTGCTGCTGTTCAAATCTCTTTTTTTTATACTATGATAATTGAAAGTCAAGACAAAGAAGAGACCAAAGTCAGAGACTGAGAGCGAACCAGTTTTAAACTGACTTTTGAATTTGATTTTCATGACTAGTTGGAACTTGAATTTCAATAACGTGAATTAGCCAAACTTCCCTCTACTATGTTCTGCTCTAAAGGAAAGACAACTTTCAGAAGTGGAAGAATATCAACTTAGAGCTAGATAGACCAGAAATGCCCAATGTTGCAACAGTCAAGATTAACTCCAAAGAACTAGTAACATGGCATCTTTCCCCGAGTTCAGCAAAACCAGCACTAGTACAGTAGAGCGTATCAGTTCAGCTTACTGCTGCTTCTCACTTGCATTTCCCTATGTGGTGATGATCTCCTTGCAGGGACGGCACCATGGCATAAGCAGTACAAGAAAAATATTCTAGACAATCATTCTGAATTGAGCTGGGTGAATTTCTAACTTCTAATCAACAGCAGTGCACCAAAAAAATATTACACTGAAAAGAGCGTGAACAGTGAGTTTCCATTTGTGGACACTGAAATTGTAAGGGACCAGCTGTATAAGCTGAATGTTCATAAGGCCATGGGGCCTGATGGGATTCATCCCAGGGTACTGAAGGAGCTAGCGGATGTTACAGCAGGACCCCTCTCGATCATCTACCAAAGGTCTTGGGAGTCTGGGGAGGTCCCTGCTGACTGGAAGCTAGCCAACGTTATTCTAATTTACAAAAAGGGCATGAGGGAAGACCCAGGAAACTACAGACCTGTTAGTCTCACCTCAGTACCTGGAAAAAATATGGAGAAGATCATACTGGGTGCTATTGAAAGACATTTAAAGGACAATGCAATTATCAGGCACAGTCAATACGGGTTCACAAAGGGAAAGTCCTGTTTAATTAATTTAATATCCTTCTACGATAAGGTCACCTGCCTACTAGATGACGTGAAGGCAGTGGATGTAGTTTTTCCAGATTTTAGGAAGGCTTTTGATACTGTCCCTCACAGCATCCTTCTGGGCAAGTTGTCCAACTGTGGGATGAGCAGGTTCACGGTGCGCTGGGTGAAGAACTGGCTGAACAGCAGGGCTCAAAGGATTGTAGTGAATGTGGCTACATCTGGCTGGCAGCCAGTCACTAGCGGTGTTCCTCAGGGCTCAATTTTAGGGCCATTTCTGTTCAATATTTTTATCAACGATCTGGATGCAGGAGTTGAATGCACCATCAGCAAGTTTGCTGATGATACCAAACTGGGAGGTGCTGTTGACTTCCTCGAGGGCCAAGAGGCCTTGCAGAGGAATCTAGATAGATTGGAGCATTGGGCAATCATCAATGGCATGAAATTTAACAAGAACAAATGCCGGATCCTGCACCTGGTATGGAGTAATGCCGGGCACAAGTATAGATTGGGAGAGGAGTGGCTGGGGAGCAGCCCTGCAGAAAGGGACCTGGGGGTGCTGGTCGACAGCAGGCTCAATAGGAGTCAGCAGTGTGCCCTGGCAGCCAAGAGGGCAAACAGCATCCTGGGGTGCATCAAACACAGCATAACCAGATGGTCAAAAGAGGTGATTATCCCACTGTATTTAGCATTGGTGCAGCTTCACCTGGAGTACTGTGTGCAGTTCTGGGCCCCACAATTTAAGAAGGATGTTAAGGTAATTAAATGCATCCAGAGGAGGGCAACAAAGCTGGTGAAAGGGCTGGAAGGCATGTCCTATGAGGAGCAGCTAAGGACTTTGGGTTTGTTTAGTTTGGAGAAAAGGAGGCTGAGGGGCGACCTCATTGCTCTCTACAGCTCCCTGAGGAGAGGAAGTGGAGAGGGAGGTGCTGATCTCTTCTCTCTGGTATCCAGTGACAGGTCACGTGGGAATGGCTCAAAGCTGCATCAGGGGAGGTTCAGACTTGACATTAGGAAGCATTTCTTTACCAAGAGGGTGGTCAAACACTGGAACAGGCTTCCTAGAGAGGTGGTCAATGCCCCATGCCTGTCAGTGTTTAAGAGGCATTTGGACAATGCCCTTAATAACATGCTTTAAGTTTTGGTCAGCCCTGAAGTGGTCAGGCAGTTGGACTAGATGATCACTGTAGGTCCCTTCCAACTAAACTATTCTATTCAACTAAGTTCTTCCTTCACAATTTTCTTCATTTGTAGGAAGTTATAATGCAGTGTGAAGTATGACCCTACTTCCCAAAACACAAGAAATTCTTTGCCAGTAGCTTGCTGTATTCCATCTCTGAAACTGTGACACTTAATGCTCAGTGACTTTACTTGATCCTTTTTCACAGTCTAGGGCTTCACACATGGCTTTATTTTTAAATAAATAAAAAAGCATTATTTAAAAACCATTTAAAATATTGATAAGAATTTAACTGTCTTTCATTTTTTAATTGATTTTATGGAAGGTGCACTTAGCATTATGTTTGACTGTGTTATATGAAAATGTGGTTCTGTGTATTTAATAAAACTTCTAAGACACTGAAATATTGCCCAATTTTGCAAATATCTATTCATTCAATAGTCCACTCAGCCTCAGTGAGAGTATAAAGCTATGTACATGCATGTTTGTACAGCAGGAATCTAAAATAATTTAAAGTATGCACAGTTCACTTCAAGCCCAAGCTCAACAATATTCTGGCTTCATTGGATTTTTCTGTGAAAAACTCTTGAAGAATCAGGCCTAGCAGTTCCTCGGAGCAATAAAAACTGGGGATTTTCTTAGGAAAGCATCACACCTTAGTAATTTTGTCACTGCATTGTAAAATTTAATAGAAAGATGAAATCCTTGCATTAGAGAGAATTGGCATAATTTTAAACTTGCAATGCAAAACTCATCCAAGGAGAAATATTAGATGAAAGTATATACACAAGAATTTATATGGATAACATCTTGAAAAACACCAAATGAAAGCAAGACAACTAGATAAATGGGAAATTTACATTATTACCACTTAATGTTAAGTGCTAGTATAATAAACCAAGTATATTAAACCCACATGAAGAACATGCACTAGATTTGCACAAAATGCCTTCTAGGACTCTGAAAAGCTTCTTCTCACCTCATTATCATGCATCTACCTGCTTTTGGGGGCCAGCCAGAAGCGGAAGTGCTGAAGCAACATGAGATGGTCTGTTGTACTGCACCTAAAGAGAAGCACTAACAACCTGGTCTGAAAGCCTGTTTTCATTAAGTTCCTCAGATATTCTTTCTGACAGAGCAGATTCCTGATAAGACAAGGATGAGCACCTTCTTATTGTAAGTGCTTTTTCTGAACGGGGCCAGGTGACATCTCACCAGTGGTTAAAATGACAGCCATACCCCATCTTTCCCTGGGACCCTGGGCAGTTATTAGAATCCACCACTGCCTTCCCTATAGCCAGGCAGAGATGCCATGGTGGCCTTGCTGCAGTCAGTGTCCCGGGGCAACCCTGAGGTATCAAACTCGTGGAAGAAGGGAGGAAAGACCCCAAAGACAGGGGGGCAGCAGGGAGGGGTTTGTCTGGGTCACAGCCCCAGCCTTGCCTGCAGCCCCCATGACCCTCAGGCTCCTGCTCCAAGGTTGGCTGTTTTCAATAAATGCTAACAAATAAAGCAAAATCTTGCTCTTAGCCCTCTTTTTCTCTCTTGCTCAGGCACACCCTTGTAGATTTGAATCTCAGGTTGGAGGCGGACTCCTTCCGAAGCTGTCTGACATACCTGCAAGATCCCATTGGTAACAAAAGACACACACCCCTGGCAAAAAAAACCCCCTACCCTCAATCAAAGGAAGTGTCTTCTTGTTCAATAAAACATTTTATGTTAACAAGCTTAAAAAATGCTTGTTCATTGTAAGTATATTAACTTCCACTTACTAAAGCAGATTATTGCAAATACGTGCTCTGGTTTCCATGCTATTAAAGAAAAAAAATAACACCACAGTGACTACAAGTTGGGGAGTGTTTATCTAAAAGAACAAGATGAATATTTTTTATAGTCTTAATCCAAAATCCTTTGAAGATGAAGAGTTTTTCTAATGACTTCAATGGGCTTTTGTTCAGGCCTCAAGACCATTTGTCACTATAAGATGCACCTACTCATTTCAGACTAATATCCCACAAAAAAATGCTACATTTGCATACAGTATGTCTGCAATCAGATAGCCTAAATATAGCACAAGAACTTCACAGTCAATTTATACAATAATCTTTTGGAGAGCAGGAGAAGATGCCTTTTTGTAATGCCTTTATGCCATTCCTAGCATAGTGTTATCTACCATGAGGCTGCTATGCTTGCCTGCAATACATACATGTCATGAGTTTCCCCACACAATACCTGTATGAAGCCCAGCAATATTGTTCTTTACAGAAGAAGAAACAATGACAGAAAGCTAAATAACTTTGAATCCCACAAGGTACCAGTGGCAGTGATGGGTACTCAGTCCAGAATTAAGTCCCAGTCCTCTCATTAATGTTGTTAGGATGAATACTAAGCATAACTAGACACACTGTTTTGAGACTAGTTAGAGCAGTTTAAAAGATTATTACCTGAAGCACTAGCTTTCAGTGTGAGGTTCTGTCGCGGATGGAGTGAGCGTGCACTTCACTCGTTAGAGAGAAGTAAAAATATAGTTTATTGATACAGAATAAGGAGTTAACAAAGTTCAATGCGACAGTGTTTTAACAAGATTCGATGGCAAGGTACACTTGATTATTTACTGCATAGAGGACAGGGTCAGACAAAACTGTCAGGGAGACCCTCCCGTTGAGTCATGAGGTTCGGAAAGGATCCCCTTGCTTTCTAAACTCCTTCTCAGAGAGGAGTCTAGGTGCAGCTAGATCCAGTCCTAGTCCCAGACTTGGTCAACGGTTTATATCTAAAGGATTATATGTGCGCAATCAATCCTTTATATCACTTAGCTAAGATTTCAAAGTTTAGCATGCTATTAGTCACTTACCGAGGATCTGTTGCGGCAAGGAATCTCTCAACCTCAAGGAGTAACCTTGAGAGGCGTCCCTGCTCAAGGGGAGATCCTGGCATGCAGCCCACTGCCATGCAGGAGAGCTCAAAGGGCTCTTGGGCTGCTCACTATTTATGGGGGATAAGATGATTGACCCATAGTCATATTTGCATGCCAACCACAGGTTTTAGTTTCTTCAGTGGGCGCATTGCACAATAGCCCTAGGCTATTGTATTGTTATCTGTCTCCTGAATCCACTTTGAGCTGATGCAGCCATCATGACCAGATGCATCCATTACAATCACCACTGGTGGTTATCACCTGAGCAGGGTTGCAGGAGATAAAAGTCAGGGGCAGGGGAAGCACACCGTCACATGTTCCTGCCCAATAATGGATCCTGAGCTTCTAATTTGCTCCAATGCTAAGTCAGTTGGCTTATCTAAAATCACCTTCAACATGGAGTTAGCCAAAATGACTGACTTGATGTTGATGTGGGTAAGGAGGACTCACAACATTCCCTGCTGTGACTTTTGCCAGGTGTCTAAGAGCTGGAGGCAGCTTGAGTTTAAAGCACCCTGGTTGTTTCAGAAGTGAACACTGCAGTGGTTTGTGCTTGTTTGATTTAATGCAGAGTAGCTCTTTCCACAAAAGCAGCTGTAACAGGCAGAGATCATCCACCCACAAGAAACAGTAATACAGAATAGTTAGTGTACGCTTCTTTCCCTAAAGCTTTAAGCATCGATCTGCTGTAGGCACCCTCTTTTTTTTTGTACCCAGGCACGATGCTTTAGATAACTAGGGATACATTTCATGCCTTATATCACCTACTGGGTGCCAATTGTGTACCCCACAATCTTATATTAATGCCTTGTTTTTTTCACGATGAAAGAGGAGCATTTCTTTACATTTTGTCCAACAGGGAGTAACACATTGCTTAGTTAGCTGACCCTCTTTCTAGCTACACAACTAACAAACACTGGATTTAAGGTGTACTGTCAAGTTAAGCTATAATACTTGTTACTGAAGTTAGAAGTCTGTTAAAGTAGTCCTTTGTATCAGAACAGGGATTTCCACACTTCCCACGCTATTTACTCTGTGCTATAGAAATGCAGTTTTAATTTACCTACCTAATTTTACAAATAATACCAAATTCCTAATTTGTAGGGAAAACTCAAGTTTTGACTGTGGAATGGAAAGAGATTATTTGCTTAAATAAAAGCAGCAGAGGATTGCTAGAGTCTAATTCCTCATATCAGCTATCCAGATAACAGAAAGTGTGGTGGGTTGACCCCGGACAACAGCCAAACAGCCACACAGCCTCTTGTTCATTCCCCTCTCTCACAGGACAGGGATAAAAAAGAAGGAAGGTGAGAAGACTTGTGGATCGAGATAAAGACAGTTTAACAGGTGAAGCAAAAGCTGTGCATGCAAGCAAAGCAAAAAGAGGAATTTATTAACTACTTCCCATAGTCAGGCAGATGTTTAGCTGCTTCCTGAAAAGCAGGGCCACAGCATGCCTGAGAAAGAGCTGGAGCAAAGGAGAGAGAGAGGCCTTAGCAGGGGCTGGACCAGAGAGAGAACTCCAATAAACTGCTGGAACAAAGAGTCACCTGAGCAGTGCCTGGAGCTAAAAGCTGCCTGAGTGGGGGCTGGAGCAAAAAATCACCTGAGAAGGGACTGAAGCAAAGAGTTGCCTGATCAGGGGTTGGAGCAAGGAGAGATGCCCGAGAAATGGCTGGAACAAAGAGTTGCCCTAGCAGGGGCTTGAGCAAGGAGAGCAACCAAAACAGGGCATGGATCAAAGTTTCACCCAGGAAGGGGCTGGAACAAAGAGTTGTCCAAGTAGGGACTGAAAAAAAGAGTTGCTTGAGAAGGGGCTGGAGGTAAAAGCTGCCTGAGCAGAAGTTGGAACAAAGAGCTGCCCAAGCAGGGTGTTGTGGGTTAACCCCGGCCAGAAGCTAAGCACCACACAGCTGCTCGCTCATTCCCCCCACAGAGGGATGGGGGAGAGAATCAGAAGAGTAAAAGTGAGAAAACTCGTGGGTTGAGATAAAGACAGTTTAACAGGTAAAGCAAAAGCTGCACGCACAAGCAAAGCAAAACAAGGAATTCATTCACTCCTTCCCATGGGCAGGCAGATGGTTAGCCATCTCCAGGAAAGCAGGGCTCCATCATGCATAACAGTTACTTGGGAAGACAAATGCCATCACTCTGAACATCCCCCCTTCCTCCTTCTTTCTCCCAGCCTTTATTGCTGAGCCTGACATCATATGGTGTGGAATATCCCTTTGGTCAGTTGGGGTCAGCTGTCCCAGCTGTGTCCCCTCCCAACTTCTTGTGCACCCCCAGCCTACTCGCTGGTGGGGGCAACATGAGAAACAGAAAAGGCCTTGACACTGTGTAAACACTGTTCAGCAATAACACACCAATGTTTTAGTTATCAACACTGTTTTCATCACAAATCCAAAACACAGGGCCCAGAGCAAAGAGTTTCCTGAGAAGGGACTGGAGCAAAGAGTGGCCTTAGCCAGGGCTGGAGCAAGGAGAGAAGCCGAAGAGGAGGCTAAAGCAAGGAGAGATGCCCAAAAAGGGGCTAGAGCAAAGGGTTGCCTGAGCACAGGCCAGCACAAGGAGAGATGCCCAAGAAATGGCTGGAAAAAAAAGAGGCGCCCAAGCAGGGGCTGGAGCAAAGAGGTGCCAAAGTAGGGACAGGAGCAAAGACCAGCTCAAGTAGGTTCTTGAGCAAAGACATTCCTGAGCACAGGCTGGAGGACAGTCACCTGAAGAGGAGCTGGAGTAAAGACCTGCCTGAGGAGGGTCTGCAGCAAGGAGAGATGCCCAAGCAGGGCTAGAGGAAGGAGAGATGCCCAAGCAGGAGTTGCAGCAAAAGTTTATCAAAGAATTGGCTTGAGAAAGGAGCAATTGAAGAGCAGGATCTGGAACAAGGAGAGATGCCTGACAAGGGGCTGGAGCAAGGAGGGATGCCAGAGCAGAGGCTGGAGAATAGACTCTCCCAAGAAGGGACTGGAGTCACCTTAGCAGGAGCTGGAGCAAGGAGAGATGCCCAAGAAGGGGCTGGAGGAATGGCTCGCCTGAGAAGGGGAGGGACCAAAGAGTCAACCAAGAAAGGTCTGGAGGAAGGAGAGATGTCCAAACGTGGCTACAGCAAGGAGAGATGCCTGACCGTGGGCTGAAGCAAACATTTACCTGAGAATGAGCTTGAGAAAGGAGTGATACAAGAGCAGGGCCTGGAGCAAGAATAGACACCCGAGCAATGCTGGAGGAAAGAAATGTCCAAGAAGGGACTGGAGAAAAGCATCGTCCAAGCAGTGCTGGAGCAAGAAGAGATGTCCAAGAAGAGGCTTGAGCAAGGAGAGATGCCCAAACAGGGACCTGTGAAAAGAGTTGCCCTAGCTGGGGTTTTAGCAAGGAGTTGCCCAAGTGGGTCTGGAGCAATGAGTTTCCTGAGCCTGACTGAGGCAAAGATTTGCCCAAGCAGGAGCTAGAGCAAGGAGACCTGCCCATGTGTCATGTAATAACCACAGTCGGCAATTAAATACCACACAGCCACTCACTCACCCTCCCCCCCACAGTGGGATGGGGGAGAATAAAAAAAAAAAGTAAAACCCATGGGCTGAGATAAAGACAGTTTAATAGGACAGCAGAGGAAGAGAAAATAATAATAATGATGATAAAAGAATATGATAAAAGAATATACAAAACAAGTAACGCACAAAACAATTGCTCACCACTTGCTGACCAATGCCCATCCCATCCCTGAGCAGGGATCGCTACCCCCCGGCCAACTCCCCCCAGTTTCTATACTGAGCATGATGTCATATGGTATGGAATAGCCCTTTGGCCAGTTTGGATCAACTATCCTGGCTGTGTCCCCTCCCAGCTTCTTGTGCACCTGGCAGAGCATGGGAAGCTGAAAAGTCCTTGACTAGTGTAAACATTACTTAGCAACACCTAAAACATCAGCGTGTTATCAACATTATTCTCAGACTAAAATCCAAAACACAGCACTATATTAGCTACTAGGAAGAAAATTAACTCTATCTCAGCTGAAACCAGGACACCATGTGGGGACTGGAGCAAGGAGTTGCCCGAGCAGGGGCTAGAGCAGAGATACCCAAGGAGGGGCTAGAGGAAAGAGTCTCCCAAGCACGGTCTTGAGCAAAGACTCACCCAAGCGGGGGTTTCAGCAAAAAGCTGCCTAAAGGGAAGCTTAAGCAAAGAGTTGCCTGAACAGGGTGACAGAGCTGCCACAAAGGTGACCTGGTAAACACACTGACAAAGAAGCTTATCTCCTTGACCTGGAGCCCCAAGACATCCCTGATAAGTTCAGCTGAAACTTCCTTGATGGGGAGTAGTTGTCAAAACAAAGAAACCTTGATGGGTGCAGGACAAAGAAACTGTGATAACAAACTGACCTTCCAGGAAAACAGGAGTCAGCAACAATTATTCCAGGAACTGTTGTCCTATGCCCACTTATTTATCTACACCAAAAAGGTATAAAAAGTAACTTGCTACCTACCCAAAATTAGCTCCTCTGCAAGAGCTTCCCTGCACGAGATCTACCTGGCAGTCTGGACCCTCACCAGGGGTGCCTGGCTGACTCTGGACTCCGTGACGCAGATAATTTTTTGAAGTGAGACTTTTCCATGGTTGATTAGCCCCACTCCTGGGAGCCATTTGGTGAGTGTTGTACTGGTAACACCTCACATAATATATTTATAGTTGTGCACACAGGTAAAAGTTCATAAGTATATACTTGCTTCACTAGCTGGAATTATGTAATAACTTGTAATATACATATATTTGCTTTACTCTTGTAATATACATATATTTGTTTTACTTTTGTTATATATATACACTTGCTTTCATAGTGGTAATTTTGTAGTGACTCGCAGTACACAGACACACACACACATATTTGTTTTTACTAATAGTAGTTTTGTAGCAATTTATAATAAAGAAATTCTCAGAAACCCAGACCTCCACATCGTTGTGTATTGCGGAATCCTGAGAACCCCATGGTCATGATCTTTACACACCTCTGGGTTGGGTAACCCTCATAGGTTGTGACTGTGACTGCTACACAGGGGCTGGAGGAAAGATTCACTTGAGCAGGTGTAGTCTAACAGGAGCTGGTGGAAGGCCAGGGCTTACGTAAAGCTGATAAGGGGGATTCAGACTAGAAAGTGGAATGTCTAAACAAGAATTACTGTCCTTGGGAGTAAAGCACATCCTGGAGAAATATGTAAGCTAATTAAGATGGTTTGGGAACCATCTGAAACAACTAGTAGAAGTGTGATAAGAAGCACCCTCACAAGAACTATCCTCATTATAATACTAAAAGTTACACCCCTCGAGTTGGAGACCCCGGCCCAAGCAGAGACCCCTCACCTTTGAGCATGCACAGAATATTAAAGTAGCACTGTAGCTTTAAGTTGAAATAAGAGAAATGTAGACCAATAGAAAACTGCTTTGTGTAATTACTTATGCCTATGCATAACTAGACTGTGTAAATACTGTACCTGTATGACCGAACTTTGTGCTAGCTTTGTGGAGCTACCACCTAGCACCCATCTCTGCACAGACATGAAATAAAATACCTCTGCCCTGTGTGTATATTGGCGTCTCGCACACCAGGTAAACGACCTCACACTTGTGGGATAACAGTTTTGGCGACCCAGGTGGGACTGAGCTGACAGCCTTGCCCGGTTCATCTTGCCGCATCCGATGGGGAGAAGAGACCTGAGTGGACTCCAGCGCATGCCGACCTGTTGATCGGGGACTCCTTCAGCTCCTCTCCTGCAGTCGGGCTGGTAAGCGACACAACGGTGCAACGCTACTGAAAAGAGGTATTTTTGGGGGATGTGAAAAAAGTGGGGTAGGGGCAAGATCTCTTGGGAAGCAGGCACCATCTGTTCTGTTCTGGGCTCTGCATAAGATGCATCAGGGAAGATATGTGGCAGCAGCATAGTTCTGTTTGTTTCTACACTCTGTTCTGTTCTGTTCTGAGTAACGAAGGGAGACGTCCCTCGTTCTGGTTTGTGTAGAAATGCTGGGTTTTTCAGTACCGATATGGGTGCTGCTGCTTCCCAGGAGGCACCCCTTTGCTCTCCTCTAGAATGCATCATGAAGAACTGGAATAAATTTCGGGGGGGAACCCATGACTAAAAATAAGCTAAAACGATATTGTAATCAATGGTGGCCACAATATCAATTGGAAGATGGTGAAAAATGGCCTGAGAATGGATCCTTGAAATATAACACTATATTGCAATTAATGTTGTTTTGTCGGAGAACTGAAAAATGGGATGAAATACCTTATGTGGATATGTTTTTTGCATTCAGAAATTATTGCAATATTAGGAAGAAATGTGGCTTAGTGGATTCTAAACATCAGATTGGAATATATGCGTTAAAAGAGAAAAAGGGAAAATCTTGTTGTATTGAATCGAAACAATCCAGAAGGAACGTATAGTACTGTTAAAACTGTAATGATGACTCATAATCCTAACTGGGGAGATGTACAGGCTCTCCTAGAATATTTGTTTACCACTGAGGACAGGAGAATGATTTTAGAAAAGGATAGAGAAGGACTAACTCAAGAACATGGGGGGTGCCTAATGCCGATATGTACCTCCCAAAAGAGGATCCGGAGTAGGATCCAAACACAAGTGAGGGATTACAGAGGGTAAAGGAATATCCAAAGTTAATTTTGTATGGCCTTCAACATGGAGTGCAAAAGCCTAAGAATTTATCTAAGCTATATGAAGTAAGGCAGGGGGATAAGGAAACCCCATCAGCCTTCTATGAGAGATTGTGTGAAGTAGCTCGAAAATGGACAGATATGGATCTGGAAGATGATAGTAATTTAAAGTTATTTAACATGCTGTTGATTGGTCAAGCAACAGCAGATATAAGAAAGAAAATACAAAAGGCAGAGAGTGCGGATGGAATAACAATCTCACAGTTATTGTCAATTGCATATAAGGTGTATAAAGTTTCCCCAGCTGATCCTCTGGTTCCAGTCAAGCTGGGGAATGAAATAATAGATCTTTTAATTGACAGTGGAGCCACACATTCTGTAGTAACTAGTTGTAGGGGACCCTTAAGTAGAACTAAAATAAGCGTTGTTGGTGCAACAGGGAAAAAGACTTTAAGGCCGTTTTTACAACCTATGGAATGTTCCATTGGAAATACTAAATTAACTCATTAATTCCTTTATATGCCAGAATGCCCCTTACCATTGCTTGGATGGGATTTGCTTTGTAAACTGAATGCACAACTAACTTTTTCTGAAGACTCTGTTCAGTTGCATATTCCTCCAGAGACTGCCTGGAAAGCCCAGATATGTTTGTTAACCAAGAAAGATCCTAATGAAGAAATGAATATTCCAGAGGAAGTACTGAATGCGGTCACACCTCTGGTACGGGCATCGAAGATACCTGGATGAGCGAAGAATGCGACCCCAGTAAAGACTGAACTGAAACCAGGAGCTAAACTGGTAAGAAAGAAACAATACCCCATTAAGCTGGAGGCCTGAAAAGGATTAGAACCTATAATAAGCTCCTTTTTAGAACATGGATTGTTACGGGAGTGTCAATCAGAATTTAATACTCCCATCCTACATGTAAAGAAGCCCCATTCTTCTGAATATAGACTGGTACAGGACTTACAAGAAAGTAATGCAAGGACAGTAGATATCCACCCTGTGGTTCCAAATCCACATGCCCTCCTTACTACAATCCCTAACAGTAATACTTATTTCACAGTGTTAGATTTAAAGGACGCCTTCTTCTGTATACCTGTGGATGAGCAGAGCCAGACCATCTTCGCCTTTGAATGGGAGAATCCAACTACAGGATGAAAGACACAACTCTGCTGGACTGTCCTTCCCCAGGGATTCAAGAACAGCCCTACCTTGTTTGGTAACGTACTAGCCAAAGAATTGGAATGATAGCAAAATGATCACGATGCTGTAACATTGTTGCAATATGTTGATGATTTGCTAATTGGTTCTGACAGTTATGAGGCATGTCTGGAAGCCACCACCAGTTTGCTTAACTGTCTGGGCTTGGCAGGGTATCGGGTTTCTAAGAAAAAGGCTCAGATTGGGAAAAAAATGTCCAATATATGGGGTTTGAAATCACCAAAGGACAGAGAGAATTAAGTACTGAGAGAAAAGAGGCAATTTGTAGAATTGCTGTACCTACATCAAAGAAGCAATGAAGAGGATTTCTGGGAATGGCCGGATGGTGTCGCTTATGGAGTCCCAATTTTGGACTAATTGCCAAACCACTGTATGCTGCTGTGAAAGGACCTGAGGGGGTTCTCGAATGGACACCAGAATGTAGGAAGAGTTTTGATGAAATTAAAAGGAAACTCATGGAGGCTCCTGCTTTGGGACTCCCGAATTTGAGGAAACCCTTCCAATTATATGTACATGAATGACAGCAAGTGGCATTAGGAGTTTTGACACAAAAATTAGGGAGCTGGAAAAGACCAGTGGGATATTTTTCAAAGCAATTAGATGAGGTCAGTAAAGGCTGGCCCGCTTGTTTGAGGGCAGTAGTGGCTACTGCAACTTTGATTGAAGAATCTTGGAAATTGACGTTAGGCTAACCGATTACTGTGTTTGTACCTCATGCTGTGTCTTCTCTCCTTGAAAATAAAGGGCATCATTGGATCTCCCCAAGCAGGTTAGCTAAATATCAAGCGGTGCTGTTGGAACAAGATGATGTTGTAATCTCCCCGATCTCTGTTCTAAATCCTGCAACTCTGCTCCCGATTTCCGAATCTGGTGAATTGCATCATGACTGCTTAACCATCATCGAACAAGGGTATTCTAGTAGGCCTGATCTGCGAGACGAACCCCTACCAAATGGAGGTATTTACTGATGGAAGCAGCTTTATGTTGGAAGGAAGACGGAAAGCTGGATATGCAGTAGTAACACATACTCAGGCCTTAGAAGCTAAATCTTTGCCTAGTAATACATCTGCTCAAAAGGCAGAATTGGTTACACTAACACGAGCTTTGGAGCTTAGTCAGGGAAAATGAGTCAATATCTACACAGATTCTAAGTATGCATTCGGAGTAGTGCATGCACATGGGGCAATTTGGAAAGAAAGAGGACTATTAAGTTCACACGGGACTCCAATCAAATATGGAACCGAAATAATGAAGCTCTACAGGCAGTCCTTCAACGGAAGGAGGTTGCTATAATGCACTGTAAAGCGCATCAGAAGGGAAACAATGAAATCACGAAGGGAAATCGAAAAGCAGACCAGTTAGCAAAAGAAGCAGCATTACAGAAATCAAAATTTGAAGGACCTTTAATTCCAGTACCCCATTTGGAATTATCACCCCCACAATATACTGAGAAGGAAAATCAATTGGCAGAGCAATTAGATTGTTCCAAAAATGATCAGGGTTGGTGGGTGACACCACTGAAGCAATTATGAATTTCTGAAAAGATGATGGAAATTCTACTCGAGAACCTGCACCAAGAAACACACTTGGGAGCAGATGCATTAGTACTAATTGCCAAAAGATAGGTCATTGGGCCAAGAATGCAAAGCCTAGCGGATATAATAGTTTAAAAAGTGCACTATCATCTGTTGCGCCAATAACCCCAAAATTGCAAAGAAAATCATGGGAGGAATAGTAAAAAAAAGAATAACTCCTGGGGAATACTGGCAAATAGATTTTATGGAATTGCCAAGGTGTAATCTGTATAAATATTTATTGATAATATTAGACACCATTTCTGGTTGGCCCAAAGCTTTCCCTTGTTGCACTAACAAGGTTAGGGAAGTGATTAAAATTTTATTGAAAGAAATTATCCCCAGATTTGGTGTTCCAGAAGGTATATCCTCCGATAACGGACCACACTTTATTGCAGAAATAGTGCAGGGAGTTTCTAGATTTCTAGACATTAAATGGGATTTGCATACCCCTTGGAGGCCACAGTCCAGTGGCAAAGTAGAAAGAATGAACCAAACTCTAAAAAGACAGATTTCTAAAGTGTGTCAGGAAACTCAAATGAAATGGGTAGATATTCTTCCAATAGCATTAATGAGAGTATGAATTACACCCAGAGTTAGGGAAGGTGTGAGTCCATTTGAGATCCTGTATAGGAAACCATATCCAACCAATCATTTAACCACAAAGGGAGACCAAATGCATATAAAGGGACAGACTGTAATTAAAGAGTATTTGCTCTCTCTCTCACAGAATTTATCCTCCCTGAATAGGTATCTAAACCAGAAGACTCCCATTCCCTTGGACACTCCGGTACACCCATTCCAACCAGGAGACACGGTCTACATACGAACTTGGAAAGATGAGCCCTTGAAAGAAAAGCAGAAAGGACCTTTTACAGCATTATTAAAAACTTATACAGCAGTAAAGGTGAATGAGATTGACTCCTGGATTCATTATACTAGAGTAAAGAAGGCGCCAGACCAGGACAAGTGGACCTCTATGCCAACTGGAGAACTGAAACTCCGACTAACCAGGGACTGTCAATAAATTGTATCAAGGTTTTTCTTTTAGAAAACTACTATTGAAATTACTCCTAGGACGCTCTTGGAAAGTGTTATTAGTTTAGCATAGTTATAATTAAAATTGTATTCTGACATTGATTAACCTAGCATTTACTTTTTGTAATGGAAACCTAGTCTTAAAACTTGTCCAATCCTTTGGAAGAATCCATAACATCAGCAGTATAATGGCCTGTTTACCATTACCTAAATCTGCAGCCGATCCCCTCAAGTGGGGAATTTTAACTTTAGATTTAAACTGAAGCTTTATTCAGTCTCCAAATTACCTCCTTTCAGAGTCGAATGTGGTTGTACAATCTGACAGGACAAGTAGAACTATTAGCGAATGCAACTAGAGCAGGATTACAAGATTTAAAACACTCAATTACAGGAAACTTCAAAAAAGATGCTGCAGAATAAGCTAACCTTATTACATGAACACGGGGTATGTGGCTACCTAAAACTAAAAAACAAAGGTTGTTGCATCCATATCCCCAATATAATGGAACATTTAGACCAACAAATAGACGAAATAAAATAAGTGCCAAAATCAAGTAGAGATATTCAGGCCTCTAAACAAAATATTCCAAAGTATTGGATTCTCCCTAACTGGATGGTTGGCAAGTTTACTTCAAATGATAATTGTAATCGTACTTATCATGATAATAATCTGTATTGTTGTTAGTTGTGCCTTAAAATGTGTTAGACGACTAATTGTACAAGTTACTACTAGAAATAATATACTATTAATGAGAACTAATAATGAGACATATGAGGACTATGAAGAAAAGTCTCATAGTCTCAAAGGGGGGAATTATAGTCTAACAGGAGCTGGTGGAAGGCCAAGGCTTACGTAAAGTTGATAAGGGGGATTCAGACGGGAACGCGGAACGTCTAAACAATAATTACTGTCCCTGGGAGTAAAGCACATCCTGGAGAAATATGTAAGCTAATTAAGATGTGTCGTGGTTTAGCCCCAGCCGGCAACTAAGCCCCACACAGCCGCTTGCTCACTCCCCCCGGTGGGATGGGGGAGAGAATCGGAAGAGCAAAAGTAAGAAAACTCAAGGATTGAGATAAAGACAGTTTAATAGGGAAAGCAAAAGCCGTGCACGCAAGCAAAGCAAAACAAGGAATTCATTCACTCCTTCCCATGGGCAGGCAGGTGTTCAGCCATCTCCAGGAAAGCAGGGCTCCATCACGCGTAATGGTTACTTGGGAAGACAAACGCCATCACTCCGAATGTCCCCCCTTCCTTCTTCTTCCCCAGCTTTATATGCTGAGCATGACGCCATATGGTATGGAATAGCCCTTTGGCCAGTTTGGATCAACTATCCTGGCTGTGCTCCCTCCCAGCTTCTTGTGTGCCTGGCAGAGCATGGGAAGCTGAAAAGTCCTTGACTAGTGCAGCAACAACTAAAACATCCCTGTATTATCAACACTGTTTTCAGCACAAATCCAAAACATAGCCCCGTACTAGCCACTATAAAGAAAATTAACTCTATCTTAGCTGAAACCAGGACAGTATCCACCCCTACAGTTTAATAATTGGAACAAAATAATAGTAATAATAATGAATTGTAATGAGAAGGAAAACAACAAGAGAGAGAGGAACAAAACTCAAGGGAGGGAAAAAAAAAACCAGTGATACAACCGCTCACCACCTGCTGACCAACACCCAGCCAGTCCCCGAGCAGCGACCGCTGATACAGCGCTGATACCGCTGATACTGACTGCTGATACTTTGTGGAGCTACCACCTAGCACCCATCTCTGCACAGACATGAAATAAAATACCTCTGCCCTGTGTGTATATCAGTGTCTCGCACACCGGGTAAACGACCTCACACTTGTGGGATAACAATGCCTCCTGTGACGGTCCTGGGAGTATCCCAGTAGGATATTATTTGGGCTCCTCCTCCTGCCACTGGCTTTCTGAGCTCCTTTGTGGCTGTGCAGATGAACTTTTATCACATAACCTAACATTATCCACTTGTTGAATTTCTGGGACCAGCCATGCCACTTCATGTGGAGCTGTTCCTTCCTTTCTTTCCCTTTTGCAGTGATGATCTTCCCAATTTTGTAGATTCTGCCCTCATCAGGATTCACTTTTGGAAGTTCTTCAGGGTAATATGTCCCCTCGATTGTTTCGTAACCATAATTTATGTGGTGGGCTAGCCTTGGCCAGCTGTCAGACCCCTGCCCAGACGCTCTCTCACTCACCTCCTCAACAGGACAATGGGAGAAAATACGATGAAAAGCTTGTAGGTCGAGATAAGGACAGGGAGATCACTCACCAATTACTGTCACGGGCAAAACAGACTTGACTTGGGTAAAATTAATTTAATTTATTGCCAATTAAAATAGATTTTGGTTATGAGAAACAAAAATAAAAATTAAAACACCTTCTCCCCACCCCTTTTTCCTAGGCTCAACTTCACTCCTTCAGTCCTGACTCCACTGCTGCACAGGGGGGATGGGGGATGAAGGTGTTACTGTCAGTACATAACAGTTCCATCCATGGGCTGCAGTCATGTCAGGAAAAATCTGTTCCAGCATGGGTTCTCCATGGGCTGCACTTCCTTCAGGAAATGTCCACCTGCTTTGGCATGGTCTCTTCCATGGGCTATAGGGGAATATCTGCTCTGGCACCTGGAGCATCTCCTCCCCCTTTGTCTTCTCTGACTTTCATGTTCACAGTGCTGTTTTTCACTCTTTTTTTTCCACTCTTCCTCTGCTTGTCCAGCATTTTTGCTCTTTCTTAAATATGTTTTCACAGAGGCACCACCAACTTGGCTGATTAGCTCAGCTTTGGCCTTTGGTGGGGTTGTCGCAGAGCCGTCTAGAACCAGCTGTGCCCAGAATAAGGCAGCCCCTGACCTATTCTCAGAAAGGCCACCCCTGCAGCCCCTCATGGCTACTAAAATCTTGCCACGTACACCCAATATAGTCTAATAAGCGGTACACAAGTATCTCTCCCTTTCTCACAATTTCTGCTATTATGAAAATTTCATCTGTGAATGTCTGCTCATAAGCTTTCTCAAATCTCTCTTTTGTTCTAGACATCCTGACATGGTCTCCCTTTTTGAGCAGAGGTGAAGATTCTTTAATTTTAAACACATCTCCATTTACAGTTTTCCAAACCCTCGCAGAGTTTAAAGGGTTCACATCCACAGGCCTGGCTCTGATAGTTCCGTAGAAGCTATGGTTATAGCTCTTTATAAACTCTGACAACATATCACTGTAGTGAAAAGTGTTGTTTGCTGTAAAATATCTCATCTTGGTTTTGAGTGTTCTGTTTAAACCCTCTATGACGGAGGCTTTTGCTTCATCATTAGTAACAAAATGGTGAACATTACGGTTCTTTAACAGATTCTTTAAGGACTGGTTTAAAAATTCTTTTCCCCGGTCAGTCTGTAATTTCTGAGGCTTGTGCCCCCTGCTAAAAATTGTTTTAAAAGCCCCAGCTATTTCAGAACCTGTTTTGCCTTTTAGACCAATGGTCCAGGCATGCTTGGATAATATGTCTATCACTTTAAAAATGTACTTAATGCCATCGTTTTGTTTGGAAAACTGTTGCATATCCACCAAGTCTGCCAGAACATTGTGCATCCACCTCTGCCACAATCACCTTGTTTCTTTTAAAGTGCTTTCTTGAAGCCTTGCGTAAGCTGTAAGCATCTTGGTTTGCAAGTAAGGTTGCTACTTTGCTTCTGTTCAGATAAGCAATTTGCCTTTTAGCAGCTTCAAAAAGGAGATTTCTACCCCCAGAACTTCCCACCTCTCCAGGAGCATAGTAAATATCTTTTATCAGAAGTGGTGGCATAGATACGTTGACTGACACACCGCTACTACACACGTGTACAAAATGCAGCACTGGACATTCAGTTCAACTCAAATAGGGAGAAACTTTATTAACAGGGTATGAGGGGAGTTCATTGCCAGTCAGGCTTTTCCAGCCTTTCTCCTTTTATTTCCTTGAACACTGCTTTTATTTCTATGCCTGTTCTCTTTGACTGCTGCAGGCCCAGACAGGAATGCAAACAGGTGACAACACACTTCTGACTTCTCCCTCCTCAGTCAGTCAGCTGGAGCTTTTTGAAACGTTCTATATGGTCATCGACCTAAGGATAAGGAAACATATATAGCACCAATCTGTACCCCATAATGGTCTTACAGATAGCTGTAAAACCTCCCACAACCATGGGCAAAGGGGGGCTCCCTAACACTACCTGCCCTCTCTGTGTGACACACCTTGAAATCCAATTTGCAATTCACAGGCTTACTGGCCAGTTCTTCTGGTTCATGTAGTCTGGTCTTTTTAGGGAACCCCTTCAGGTTTTTTCTTATTGTCCCCATGCACATGTTCTACTGAAGTTGGCATTTTGTTTTGGTTTTCCATTTTCACAGGCAGAGTTGCCTGTGTCTTGCAGTACCTTGCAAAGTCCAGAGTCTGCCCCAGTAATACTGCGTGGTCATCCTGTTGGGCTGGGCCCAGATGCAAGGGGCTCTCAGTCCAGCTCACAGGATTGGGCTCGTCTTTGCACATGACAGGGTTTGCACCAGGGGACCCTTGGTGGACATCCTAGGATAGGTCTGTAGCTCTCAGGCATGTTTCAACTTGTCCCTGCCACCCCACCACCCTTTTGGCAGCCCTCCACCCTCTTGAAGTTCCCTCCCATCCCAGACATGTCAGGGCTTGTTCTGCAGCCTGGTAAAGTGGGGGACGCCCTGATCCAGCCTTTTACTTTTGTTTAATTACTTTCTATTCATATTTAAACGTTAATTATTCATTCTATTAGCTCTTATTAAAGAATGCTTTATCCATTTTATACCTATGTTTTTATGGCTATATATATTTAATTTCAATAGCTTTATAAATATATATATATAAATAGTGTATCTATGCAGAAATACAAATTTGTATGCTTATATATATCTATATATGTATATATTGTACATATTGTATATAAATGTATATATTTTTATATCTGATCACTTCCTGGTCCAAAGGAAGCAGGCAGCCAATCAGAGGAAGATCTGAGAAGACATGGGTATGATGGTGTCAAAAATGGCCATCAGCCAATCAGAAAGCAGTATGAAAACACATGGGGAATTATATTGTCAGAAGTAGCAGTCTCCCTTTACGTAGTGAGAAGGGACTTCCTTCTCTGACATGCTTCTCGTACATTGGTAGGGGCGGCTAGTCCTGCTAGCCAATCACAGACCAGTATGAAAACACATGAGTTATAACATTTAACAAAATGGCAGCTCCATGCCACAAAATGGCAGCTGAAAGAAAATGGCGTCCCCCTGTGTATGTAGGGGAAGGGACTTCCTGGTCTGATGTACTTCTGGGTAAACTGAAAGGGGCAGCTGGTCCTGCCAGTCAATCACAACAAACCATGTGACCAGAGGAGGGAAGTGACTTCCAGGGGAAATGGTACACGTGGCTGCCTGCAGGGGCAAAGTCCTTGAAAATCTGGAGCAAAATCTAATATTCCTTTCTGTCAACAAAGAACTAAGTATGTGTCTCCTCTTCTGAGCTGGTCTATACTGAAGACAGCAGTCTATTATTACTGTTATCTGCTCATTGGCTGACTCCTGTGACTGAGGTGTGGGTGGTACAGGTAAGGAATCCAGACCACATGAAATAATTCTGTTGTGTCATTGTAATTCCACATAGGAGGATTGTTGATTTTTTCCAAATTAGTAAAATTAGGTTTTTCTACACAGGAAATTCTATGCCAGTTTCAATCAAAGCTTTTGCAGTTCTCAAGAGGAAAAAATAAAAACATGCTCCTCTACTACAGGCACTGGAAGAGGGTAGAAAATGAACAACCTGTGGTTCTGCAGCTGCCCTTTGCTGGGGATGGTGACAGCAGCTGAAGCACCCAAAACTGCTGGGGGTCCTGTATACCCATACAGCACTCATGTAATTCTAAATGATGATTTCACCTTACTTTTCCTCCTTTTTACTTAAAATAATTTATTGAATGTTTATTACACATTATTTCTAAAGACTCTTCTCTTTAATTTATTTTCAGAAGCCACACATATGAAGCTATGTAAACATTATTAGCTTGATAGTAGGTAAGTAGCAATTGTACTAGCATGGCAGCTACATAAATTAATCTAATCATGTTTAAAGTTAATAACCTCTTCATTAATAAAAATAAAAACAAAACCTCATTTAAGCCATCAAATGGTTCTCCTAAGTTTAGCATGTCAGTATTTAGTTCTGTGCTGGTTTTAGCTCGGTGTCCTGGTTTTGGCTGGGATAGAGTTAATTTTCTTCCTAGTAGCTAATATAGTGCTGTGTTTTGGATTTAGGATGAGAATAATGTTGATAACACGCTGATGTTTTAGGTGTTGCTAAGTGGTGTTTACACTGGTCAAGGACTTTTCAGCTTCCCATGCTCTGCCAGGTGCACAAGAAGCTGGGAGGGGGCACAGCCAGGATAGTTGATCCAAACTGGCCAAAGGGCTATTCTATACTATATGACGTCATGCTCAGCATCGAAAGCTGGGGAAGAAGAAGGAAGGGGGGGACCTTCGGAGTGATGGCGTTTGTCTTCCCAAGTAACCATTACGTGTGATGGAGCCCTGCTTTCCTGGAGATGGCTGAATATCTGCCTGCCGATGGGAAGTAGTGAATGAATTCCTTGTTTTGCTTTGCTTGTACATGCAGCTTTTGCTTTCCCTATTAAACTGTCTTTATCTCAACCCACGAGTTTTCTCACTTTTACTCTTCTGATTCTCTCCCCCATCCCATTGTGGTGGGAGTGAGCGAGTGGCTGTGTGGGGCTTAGTTGCCGGCTGGGGTTAAACCATGACAAGTTCTTAATGCTTGAAATCTACTGTGTATACTAATATATCTGTCAGTCTGAGTAATGGAGAATTAAAAAGTACAGTGATCACTGATTGCACGTTCTTGCTGGAGTGCCTGAGCCTTGAAACTGTTGAGTTTATAATACGTTTTTGCTTTTCTCTCTATCCTCAAACTAATGGTGAAAGAAAAACTATGCCATAAAACTTCATTTCCCACTGAGACTGTCTTTTTGACATTAATTACTAAACACAATATGAACATGCTACCTTGCAGCTACCAGTAATAAATGGGAAATTTCACAACCATTCTAAACCACTGCAGCTTGGAGTCAGAAAGCAACTACATTACTATAACTTTGTTAACAGGTGACGCTCCCAAGCATGCTTCTGTTCTCAGTTTCAGATTCCTGTGTAATTTAGCAGATACGATAGTTAATATGTATTTATGTAACATGTAATAAACTAATCTGTTACAGAAGAAAATAGAAAGACAGTCTGTGCTCTTATTGTTAAAAGAATAGAAAATTCATTCCTATGTTAAACAATATTTTCTTTATACTGTTTGCTGCTGAGGAAGGCTTATTTTTCGGGATACCTGTTGAAGTAACACTGCATGTGTTTCTTCTACCTCTCTGCTCATTGTTTTGTAATATCAAACTACTTTATTGGCATTAGGTGGGTCAAAAATTGAAGTTTTCCAAGCTAATTTTGCAAAATTGAGTCATGAAAATATCTGGATTTCTATATGCAGGCCAGCCTGTTGAGACTTCTGTGTCCCACTGAACTAAAAATAGATTAATTTTCCAACTTGAAAGAAAGGAGGGGGGAGAGGAAGTGTGCTTTCAGGCTTACAAATTGAACTTTTGGAAAAACTTCTGAAAAAAGTGTATATATGTGCGTGTGCATGCACATGTATAAAAGTTTCTGTGATATATCAAGTATTGTTTATAATAAAACTATGGCTCCCATGTTAAGTAATTATTTGTGTCTCATTATTATCAGATTTAACAAAATGACAAATGGGACACTTGTGAATGATCATTTTGAGGAGCATGCTTCTTGCTATTTTATTTTTAGAATAATATTACTTCAAAGACTTCAGATTTTAGACTTAAAGGAGCAATATCAATTTAAAAGAGAAGATTTCCTTACTACTTTTTTCTTTTTTCTTTCTCTTTTTTAAATCAGTCTTCTTTCGCTCTTAATGTTATTTAGTGTTGAAGGGAAATATTTAAATTTCATCAGTTTGTACAGTCTGTTTCACCTTTTCTCAAGTGCAATTAATTAGTTGCATCTATAGTTTGTGTGATTCTTTCAAACTGAAACAGAGAAGAAAATAATACAAAAGAAAGAAATAATTAACTATACAGCCAAAAAAATTGAAAGAATTATTTACGGCATGGTGTTACATTAGTTCATTTTTAAACTACCTGGTTTTCACTAAAATAGTGTTCCTTTACCTCTGCGTCTAACTGAAATACTCACCCTTTTCTTGTATGTACTTAAAGGCTATTCAGTACTCTAAGTAAACTCCATGTGACATCAAATGCTGACAGGAAGTGTCAGGAACATAATTGTCCTTTTGTAGGACATAAAATAAATACCTTGAAAGCCATTTAAGCTACTGAACAAAGGAGAGAAGGGGAGGCAGTGAAGAAGGAAGTAAAATCAAAACAAACTAAAGATCACTGGTTACATCAGGGATGTCCAACAGCTGCAGTAGCTACTTACCGAAAGCCCAAGGCCCATTACTACTTTGAATATCAATTTACATATATCCTTAAAAGGAATAACAAAAGTTTTATTTTGGTTGCAATTTCTTTGGTAAATTAATACAAATTGTTTTTCTGAGCTGCTGAAACCCAAACACCTGCTGCTGATCAGCTATCTTGTATCCACCGGAAGAGGGCATGTTGAGGGTCATATTTTTACAGTCAGAGATGTATTTGGCTCTTGGACGCGCATTACATATCTCAGGGTTACACCTTACAACTTGACAGGTATGATAGCCTGCTGGCTATGAAAAACCAAACTACTGTTCTGCAAAGTAGGAAAGAGGGGTTCGCTCAGCAAACAGACTGTGGGTAAATTTTTGCCTACAGAAACCATCAACTTCCTTTAGTATGCACCAACATGTTAAATTTCTAAATTTTGGAAAGCAGAACTCTTACGAAAGAAAATACCCTTTTCCTTTGGTGTACTGCATGCTGTAGCCCCATATATAAAGGCAAATTTGCAAGCATTATATTCATTACATTACTCTGCCCAACCCATTTAATAGTATCTCAATGGTATTTCCTCAAATTTAACCTTAAGTTAGCTTAACTGTAAAATTACACAGAAGTGTAACTGCTATTTGGAAGCTTTACTGCAACAGTAGTGAAGTCCTATAAGGCTGGTTTCTTGGCTTTATAATGAGGCTCTGTCAGTAATGCAGTGCAAAGCAGCTGTAGTACACCCTGAGGATCAGGGGCATCTGATTTATACAGTAGCACAGAGAAAGTAAAGCTTTCCTGGAGGTCTATCTTTAATCACCTTTGTGTATGCTTGGCATCCCTTTGTTTTTTGGGGTCTGAATGCTCTGGGTCTGACTGGGATGGAGTTAATTTCATAGGAGCCTGTATGGTGCTGTGTTTTTGGATTTGTAACTAAAACAGTGTTGATGACTACTGGTTTTGGCTGGGATAGTTAAATTTCTGGGATAGTAGCTAGTATGGGGCTATGTTTTGGATTTGTGCTGAAAATAGTGTCGATAACACAGGGATGTTTTAGTTATTGCTGAGCAATGCTTACACAGCATCAAGGCCTTTTCTGCTCCTCACCCCACCAGCGAGTAGGCTGGGGGTGCACAAGAAGTTGGGAGGGGACACAGCTGGGACAGCTGACCCCAACTGACCAAAGGGATATTCCACACCAGATGATGTCGTGCTCAGCAATTAAAAGCTGGGGGAAGAAGGAAGTGGGGGGTGTTCGGAGTGATGGCATTTGTCTTCCCAAGTAACTGTTATGCGTGATGGAGCCCTGCTTTCCTGGAGATGGCTGAACACCTGCCTGCCGATGGGAAGGAGTGAATGAATTCCTTGTTTTGCTTTGCTTGCGTGTGCAGCTTTTGCTTTCCCTATTAAATTGTCTTTATCTCAACCCATGAGTTTTCACACCCTTCTGATTCTCTCCACTATCCCACTGTTGGGGGGGGTGAGCGAGCAGCTGGTGGGTGCTTAGTTGCCAGCTGGGGTCAACCCACCACAGTGAACAATATGGATTAGTGAGCATGACAGATTGCAACAAACTATTAACCTTTTTCCAGTCTCCCCCATCAGCTTCCTTCCTTTGTTCTTTCCATCCTTTAAAAGAAAGGAAAAGGCTAACACTATTGTCAGATAACAAGTTGCAGAAATACAGACACTTCTATCTACTCCAAGATGCTAAGCATATTAGTTTAAATACACACTTGGTATTTAAATTAGTCAATTTTGTAAGCCCACATTGAATTTCTACTTCTAACATAACATAACATAAAATGCAATAGATCATTCATCATTTAATTACTAAAGACTAGAAAAGATTCAAGTGGAAGATTAAAGCTGAAGAAACAGTGTAGTGTGGGAAGAAGCTGGAATCTCGTGCAGTACAAAGCAGCCCAAAACAGTACTTCCACTCTCTTTAATTCTGCCTTGAACTACACATATTCTAGGTTTTTCATGAGGAAAATGAAATCATTCCAAACCACAAAAGTAAGACTAGGAAAAAAAGTCTGTATTTCCATAATAAGACACAGGTCAGCTGCTTCTGAGTGTACTCTACAGTTCTGGACAGATTACACTCTAAAATAGGTAAAACAGAAAGAAACACATGAAAAATTAAGTACTATGGCTGGTTTAGTGCAGTCTTGGTTTCAATTCCCTCCTTTCTCTACAAGTTTCCTGTTTCAGCCTGAGTGACTTGTCAAAGGACATTTAACTGATGGATCCAGAAGCAGATCTGAGATTCTGGATCTCAGTGCTCTGACAGGAGCCCCAATCCCACACCAGGGTGAAATCTAGTCTCCCCTCCAACTTCATGCCTTGTTACAAACAAAACAAAACAAAGAAAAGACGACAAATAGGCTAGAAAGGAAATGCAGCATGTTCCAGACGGATCCCCAAATTGGATTGCCAGGGAGCCAGGAAATCTGCCAAGGCAAACATATGGTGTTTAATGTAAACCAGCCTCAGATAGTCTGTGCCTCATTTCCTCATTCATAAAATAGGAATAACATTCCCTGCTTTATGGGGAGATAATGTACATTAAACATTTTGAAGTGATCTGATCCTATAATAGTGGAAGGCAAAGAAATTCCCAAGATTGACTGTCTCCATTTGATGTACAAGAAACGGAGAGGCAAAGGTTAAACAGCTTGCTACAATCACACATGGAGGCAGGAGCACAGCCAGAAATTGATTCTGATCTCTCAAATCACAGTCCAATGTTTTAATCACAAAATCCTTCTTCTTCCTTGATTATAGCAGGAAACCAGAACTCAAAGTATGCGCTTGTTCTATAACTTCAAAATGCTACCACAAATATCTTAGAAAAATATATACACTTCAAATATGGTCATCTCAGCCACGTGTATATTTTGATGAAACAAAAGGCGTGCATGTCATTCTGGAGGAGCACCATCTTTGAACACCTGGTCCTTATGGTCCTGAATAAAAACAGTAGCTTCTTAATTGAGATAACCTTGTTGTATTTGGTATAAAAACCTTTATGCAAATGTTAAGAAAATCTTGTATGATTTACAAGATTAAAAATGTTATTATCGGTGGACTGATAACTGGACTGAAACTAGAAAAGAGTATTTACTACACTACCCAAGGAAAGGGAGAAGATGAGAGTGGTGCTGCTGTTTGAAGGTAAGGAAAGTATTCTTCTTTTCTAATGCAGTATTGGGTGCCTTCAGCTTACCAGCCAGATCCAGCTACAAAACCATTTTTACGTTCCCCCACAGCTACTGCCTTTATCCTGGAAGTCTCCCAGACATGGGCAGGGAGGTGGCCTTGGCATGAAGTGCTCTGATGACCTGCTCCCTTCCACCCTCTTTCCAAAGGCCCCATAGCCCCTTCTCCACCTTATAATTACACGGATATTTGTCACATGATGAAAACATACTTGTCCCCATCATAAGGCTGTATGAGCATCTGTCACATCATGTAGAAGGTCCCCTTTGGGGTCACAGGAGAGGTGTGCTTTGGCTATGTGATAGGAGTCACAGGCTAAGCAGACTCATAGAGAATAAATTGCCCACCCCAGCCTCGGGGTTCCCCACCCCACCAGAGTTTTAACTTAGAGGTGTTACTAGTTTTTAAAGATATTTTATTTTACACTGTTTGAAATAACTGTTTTTTTCTTAACTACAGTTCCTTAATCACTTTTATCAAACATACTGACTTTTAAAATTTTTAGTGTTGCTCCAAACTACCTGAATAAACCAAAGTATGAGAGCATGTGAATTCGTTCTGAATGGTTGGTACAGCAAAAATTCCTACCCAAACTAGTGATGACTTTATTATGACTAGGGTGTTTCTTCCCATCTATTTCTCCTTCTAAGGGTTCAGCATATAGGCATTAGTGACAATATGCTCATAACTAATTTTAGTCAGGGTTTGATAAAACAGGGATTTCTCATAGTTTCTTGGAAAGCTTAGTTCCCCTGCACAGGGCTCTGGTAGGAGACATTCACCTCCTGGCATCCTGACCAGACTGCAGAAAGGTCCATCGGGGAAAACCACAGCACTGGTAACAGAGCCAGTTGTCTTCAGCTACAGTTTGCAAGGGTTTAATTTATAACTACTTTCTGATTTTACTTTCTGTTGTGCCCTCCTCATTTCTGCTAAAGCATTTCCCAGAGGTTTCCCAGAAGCCCTTAGAGCCAGCAAACATTTAGATATCTTCCACCCCAAGTCCCCTTTCAAAGTGGCTCCACTACAGTGACAGAATCTTAATGAGAAATCAGGCTTCAAATCAGGAACTTGCACAATGGGTAAAATTCTGTTCAATTGAATTGTTCAATTCAAGAGAAAAATAAGTTAGACTAAAGAACATGTAGTCTTTTTAGAATAAAATTATCTTGTAAGAACAGTACCTCTAGAAGGGAAGGCAGCTGTTTACGCCCTCCTATTCTTAGACTCCAAGAGATTAACATCCATCACAATTTTAAATTATGCTAAAATATTGTTCTTTGATATTTGCTTCCCATTCATTTTATTTCCACACACTTGTACCTTTCTGAATGGACAGGATGTCACTTTCTTTAAACACAATGACACAAAAAGTACAGTTTGTGTTAATGGCACAAACTATAATAGCATTATGCAGTGAAAGAACTTAACCTGCTGGTTAGTCCACCAGTATAATAGTCCTCTAATAGCACATTCCTTTAGACAGCAAAGGCTGGTCAGAGACTAGTTCTGTTACTGTGTTTTCATTTTATTTCCTTTGTAAATCACTTTGTACTACCTTTTAATACTTTCAAAAATTTTAATACTTTTGATAAACAAAGTAGTTTAGATAGATTTCTATTTTTCAATTTTTATTAAAAAATCCCCAGAAATTTTGACAGATACAGACCTTCACAAAAATAAAGAACTTCCTTCCCCTCCCCCAACCACCCCAGTTTAGAACCATGTATTTGGTTTAAAATTCTTAATTTTATATTTTATGGAAATGTTTCAGCTCTGTTATCTGAAAGTCAGGGCCCTTTTGTGCATTGGCAAATCTGACTGCATAATACACATTTGATCTACGGCAATCCATAATTGTCAGATGATTTCTAGAAATCCACAGCAGAACCCATGGAGTACATAAAAATGCCTTGCTAGATGGTATTGTCATGGTTTAGCTTAAGTCGGCAACTAAGCACCACACGGCCACTCACTCACCCTCCCACCCAGTGGGATGGGGGAGAGAATCGGAAGAGCAAAAGTAAGAAAACTCATGGGTTGAGATAAGAACAGTTTAATAATTGGGAAAAAAGAAAAAAGAAGATATAATAGTAATAATAATAATTTTAAAAATGTTATGAAAAGGAAAATAATAAGAGAGAGAGAGGAACAAAACCCAAGGGAATAAAAAAAACAAGTGACGTAACTGCTCACCACCTGCCGACTGACACCCAGCCAGTCCCCGAGCAGCGATCGCTGCCTCCGGCCAACTCCCCCCCAGTTTCTATACTGAGCATGATGTCATATGGTATGGAATAGCCCTTTGGTCAGTTTGGATCAACTATCCTGGCTGTGCCCCCTCCCAGCTTCTTGTGCACCTGGCAGAGCATGGGAAGCTGAAAAGTCCTTGACTACTGTAAATATTACTGAGCAACAACTAAAACATCAGTGTGTTATCAACATTATTCTCAGACTAAAATCCAAAACACAGCACTATACCAGCTACTAGAAAGAAAATTAACTCTATCCCAGCCGAAACCAGGACAGTATCCACTCCTTATTCTATACCATCTATGTCATGCCCAGGTTCTACCCTTTCCAACACATCCCAATTAATCACCGCCACTTTCCCTGTCTTTTGATATAGACACACAGATATCATTCCCTTGGTCTATAGGCCATCCCTCTAAAACGTCCATTGAGTTCATTTAGTCCATGACTTTGGGCTCCATCTGTCATAACAGTCCTTCAGGGCAGGAGAGATGGTGTGTGGTGTTGGATTGTTGCATGCTGAAGCCAGTTCTGGTTCCATAACCACTGCACTTTGCTCGGTTTTGTCAAAGTCCATTCTTCATTAATCTGGGTGATTCTTACTGAAATACCGTTGATATGCCATATAGCAACCACAGAAGTGATGACATACAGTATTATATAGCAATTAACATCATACCATTTAGTTCATTGGCTATTCTCACCCAAAAGCAAATCCCCTTGAGGTACACATTGGACTTCCCTATCCTCCTGCATCACCCACCAAGTGCACACAGGTCCCTGAGCAAAAACAATCCCACAAATGGGTTTGCCTTTGCCCGAGGCAGGAGTAGCCCAGACTGTCTTCCCCAGCATATTTTTTATGTGCACTACAGGGACCTTATCCCCTTCTACAGTATGTAAAAGCTTTGATTGGGCAGGGCCAGCTCGATTGGCAGATCCCCTAGTGTTGACTAACCAGGTGGCCTTTTCTAAATGCATATACCAATGTTTGAATGTCCCACCACCCATTGCTCGCAGTGTAGTCTTTAACAGTCCATTGTATTGTTCGATTTTCCCAGAGGCTGGTGCATGATAGGGGATGTGATATACAGAATCACAGAATTGTATAGGTTGGAAAAGACCTTTAAGATCATCAAGTCCAACCGTAAACCTAACACTACCAAGACCACCACTATACCATGTCCCTAATCACCTCATCCAAACGTCTCTTAAATACCTCCAGGGATGGTGACTCAACCACTTCCCTGGGCAGCCTGTTCCAATGCTTGATAACCCTTTCAGTGAAGTAAAATTTCCTAATATCCAGTCTAAACCTCCCCTGGCACAACTTGAGGCCATTTCCTCTTGTCCTATCACTAGTTACCTGGGAGAAGAGACCGACCCCCACCTCTCTACAACCTCCTTTCAGGTCGTTGTAGGGAGCAATAAGGTCTCCCCTGAGCCTCCTTTTCTCCAGGCTAAACAACCCCAGTTCCCTCAGCCGCTCCTCATAGGACTTGTGCTCCAGACCCTTCACCAGATTCATTGACCTTCTCTGGACATGCTCCAGCACCTCAATGTCTCTCTTGTAGTGAGGGGCCCAAAACCGAACACAGTATTTGAGGTGTGGCCTCACCAGTGCCGAGTACAGGGGCATGATCACTTCCCTAGTCCTGCTGGCCACACTATTTTTGATACAAGCCAGGATGCCATTGGCTTTCTTGGCCACCTGGGCACACTGCTGGCTCATATTCAGGTGGCTGTCAACCAACACTCCCAGGTCCTTCTCTGCTGGGCAGCTTTCCAGCCACTCTTCCCCAAGCCTGTAGCGTTGCATGGGGTTGCTGTGGCCCAAGTGCAGGACCTTGCACTTAGCCTTGTTGAATCTCATACAATTGGCCCCAGCCCATGGATCCAGCCTGTCCAGGTCCCTCAGTAGAGCCTTCCTCCCCTCAAGCAGATCAACACTCCCGCACAACTTGGTGTCATCTGCAAACTTCCTGAGGGTGCATTCGATCCCTTCATCCAGATCATTGATAAAGATATTAAACAGAACTGGCCCCAACACAGAGCCCTGGGGGACACCACTTGTGACTGGCCGCCAACTGGAGTAAACTCCATTCACCACCACTCTTTGGGCCCGGCCATCCAGCCAGTTCTTTACCCAGCAAAGAGTGCACCTGTCCAAGCCATGAGCAGCCAGTTTCTCCAGGAGAATGCTGTGGGAAACGGTGTCAAAGGCTTTACTAAAGTCTAGATAGACAACATCCACAGCCTTTCCCTCGTCCATTAGGCAGGTCACCTTGTTGTAGAAGGAAATCAGGTTGGTCAAGCAGGACCTGCCTTTCCTAAACCCATGCTGGCTGGGCTTGATCCCTTGGTTATCCTCTACATGCCGTGTGATGGCACTCAGGATGATCTGCTCCATCAGCTTTCCTGGTACCGAGGTCAGGCTGACAGGCCTGTAGTTCCCCGGGTCCTCCTTCAGGCCCTTCTTGTAGATGGGTGTCACATTTGCTAATCTCCAGGCAACTGGGACCTCCCCAGTTAGCCAGGACTGCTGGTAAATGATGGAAAGGGGCTTGGTGAGCACATCTGCCAGTTCCTTCAGTACTCTCGGGTGGATCTCATCAGGCCCCATAGACTTGTGAGTGTCTAAGTGGTGTAGCAGGTCACTAACCATTTCCCCCTGGATTATGGGGGCTCCATTCTGGTCCCCGTCCCTATCCTCCGACTCGGGGGGCTGGGTACCCAGAGAACAATTGGCCCTACTATTAAAGCCTGAGGCAAAGAAGGCATTAAGTACCTCAGCCTTTTCCTCATCCTTGGTCACTGTGTTCCCTCCCCCGTCTATTAGAGGCTGGAGATTCTCCTTAGCTCTCCTTTTGCTGCTAAGGTATTTGAAGAAGTATTTTTTGTTGTCTTTTACAGCAGTAGCCAGATTGAGCTCTAGCTCGGCTTTGGCCCTTCTAATTTTCTCCCTGCACAACCTCGCTACACCTTTGTAGTCCTCTTGACTTGCCTGCCCCTTCTTCCAGAGGTCGTAGACTCTCCTCTTTTTCCTGAGTTCTAGCCAAAGCTCTCTATTCAGCCAGGCCGGTCTTCTTCCCTGCCGAAACGTCTTTCGGCACCTGGGGACAGCCTGCTCTTGTGCCTTTAGGACTTCCTCCTTAAAGAATGTCCAGCCTTCCTGGACTCCTTTGCCCTTTAGGGCTGCCTCCCAGGGGACTCTGTCAACCAGGCTCCTAAACAGGCCAAAGTCTGCCCTCCAGAAGTCTAAGGTGGCAGTTCTGCTGACCCTCCTCCTCGCTTCTCCAAGTATCAAAAACTCTATCATTTCATGATCACTCTGCCCAAGACGGCCTCCAACCATCACATCGCTCACAAGTCCTTTTCTGTTCGTGAACAAGAGGTCCAGCGGGGCACCTTCCCTAGTTGGCTCACTCACCAGTTGTGTCAGGAAGTTATCTTCCATGCACTCCAGGAACCTCCTGGACTGTTTCCTTTCTGCTGTATTGTATTTCCAGCAGACATCCGGTAGGTTGAAGTCCCCCACAAGAACAAGGGCTAGTGATCATGAGGCTTCTCCCAGCTGCTTATAGAATAGTTTGTCAGTCTCCTCATCCTGGTTGGGTGGTCTATAACAGACTCCCACCACAATATCTGCCTTGTTGGCCTTCCCCCTGATTCTTACCCATAGACACTCCACCCTATCGTCACCTATCATCATTAAGCTCTAAACTATCCAAACACTCCCTAACATACAGGGCTACCCCACCGCCTCTCCTGCCTCACCTATCCCTCCTGAAGAGTTTATAGCCATCCATCGCCGCACTCCAGTTGTGCGAGTCATCCCACCATGGCAACCGTATCATAGTGATGGCAACCATATCATAGTTTTCCTGGTGTACAATGGCTTCCAGCTCCTCCTGCTTGTTGCCCATGCTGCGTGCATTGGTGTAGAGGCACTTCAGCTGGGCTGTCGTCCGTGTCTCCTTCATAGAGGAACACCCCTTGTGTGCTATGAGGTGTTTCACTGGTGTTTCCCTCTTGGCTCCTATTGCCTCAGTATCCCCTAGCTCAACTCTGTACAACTTCAGCTGTGCCCCAATGTACCCCACACATCTCAGAAACACAGGCTGAGTGCCCTTGCTGGCACCCGCTCCCTCTAACGGTGACACGTAGTCCCTCAGCTTCTCTCGGGCAAGCCTGATATTATCCCCCTCCCCTTTCGAGTCTAGTTTAAAGCTCTGTCGATGAGCCCCGTGAGCTCCTGAGCAAAGATTCTCTTTCCCCTTTGAGAAAAATTAATCCCATCAGACGCCAGCAAACCTGGTGCTGTGTAGGCCATCCCGTTATCAAAAAAAACAAATCCGTGGCGATGACACCAGCCACGGAGCCATGAGTTAATAGATTGGCTACCTCTGTTCCTTCTAGTGTCACTGCCCACAACTGGAAGGAGAGAGGAGAAAATAACCTGTGCTCCAGAGTCCCTTACTAGCAATCCCAAGGCCCTGAAGTCTCTTTTGATTGCCCTAGGACTTTGTGTTGCAGCTTCATCGCCCCCCACATGGAAGAGCAGTAGGGGGTAATAATAGTCTGAGGGCCATACCAGGCTAGGGAGTATCCTAGTGATATCCTTCACCCGGGCCCCAGGGAGGCAGCAGACTTCCCTAAGAGGAGGGTCCGTCCGGCATATCGGACCCTCGGTTCCCCTCAGAAGGGAGTCGCCCACAACTATAACCCATCTTCTCTTCCTTGTGGAGGTGGTATTGATACGAGAGGTACGTTCTTCTGACCTAGGCAACACCTCTGGTGTAGATGGACCATCATCCCCATCCTCCATTGACTGGCCTTCCACCTCCAGGGCCTCGTACCTGTTGTACAGAGGCACCTGGGAAGGCGAGGTGGGCGAGGAGGGCGTTCGCCTGCCGCCACGAGCATGGACTTGCCTCCATTCATTCTTTTCCTTTGAGCTGCTGCCTTCAGCCCGGTGGGGTGGGGATACAGGATCCCCTTGATCATAGGTTCTTACTGGTGGCTGCTGCTGCTCCTGTTCCTGTCTCAAGGGAGGCAGAGCATGGCACCACCAGTCTATCTCTTTCTCAGCCTCCCTGATGCTCCTTAACCTTTCTACCTCCTCCCGTAGCTCTGCCACCATGCAGAGCAAATCATCCACCTGGTTGCACCTCACACAGCTGTCCGCACGGCTGCCATGCGTGAACAGTGAGAGGCCCAGGCACTCCCTGCAGCCTGAGACCTGGGTGGCCGCATGTTTTCGTGGGAGCATGTTATGGGTCACTGCTGCACTTGCACTGCTTCTTGTAAGGCTTGTCCTCCATTAGTTCAGGTGGTTCCGGCTATAGTAATTCCTACAACATGCAACTCAAATCCTGGGTTACAACAATTTAAAGGTATTTCCATTACAATCTCCACCCCTGGTCCCTTTGGACCAGACCATCGGGTTTAACATTGCAATGAACTCCTCCCCTTGCCCCTGCTCCAGCTTGGACTTATCCACAGACTGTAGTCCCTTCAGAAGTAAACTTGCTCCAACATGGCCTCATGCACAGCCACTGATGCTTCAAGGTGTACCTGCTGCAGCATGGACTTCATCCACAGCCACAGATGCTTCAAGGTGCACAGGTGCACCTTATCCAGCATGGACTTATCCTTGGGCCACAATCCCTTCAGAGGTATACCTGCTGTGGCACAGACATAACCATGGCCACAGATGTTTCAAGATATACCTGCTCTGGCATGGGCTTATCCATGGGCACAGACGCTTCGGGGTGTCCTGCTCCCACATGGACCCATCCACAGGTCACAGGCCCTTCGACTCAAGTTCACACTGGAGTTCCAGCCTGTCCAGTACAGCAGCACAGAAAGAGCAGCAATGCCCTGGCCAGCTGCCAGCCCAGGCACATCGCCATTGCTGTTATCAAAATGTTCCCAGGCACAGCAGAGTAATATGATAAGCAGTACAGCAGTGCAGCAAGCAGCAAAAGCAAAAAAAGCAGCCACTAACAAGCACTGGACTCTAATATACAGTAAGGAATGCAAGCAAGCCCCATGGCAAGCACAGAAGCCTGCCAATTAATAGCTAAACAGCTATAAATTCTATCTATCATCTAGCACATTCCAATCAAATCTGTCATTATCTCGAACCCTTCAAGCCCCACGTTGGGCGCCAAAAAGGACTGTCATGGTTTAACCCCAGCCGGCAATTAAGCACCACGCAGCCGCTTGCTCACTCCCACCCGGTGGGATGGGGGAGAGAATCAGAAGAGTAAAAGTGAGAAAACTCGTGGGTTGAGATAAAGACAGTTTAATAGGTAAAGCAAAAGTCACAAGACGCAAGCAAAGCAAAGCAAGGAATTCATTCACTCCTTCCCATGGGCAGGCAGGTGTTCAGCCATCTCCAGGAAAACAGGGCTTTGGGCCCAAAGAAGCTTTGGGCCCAAATGACATCCATCATCTTCCCCACATTACAGGATTTTTTGTTGTTGTTTTAGTTATTTCTTTATTTATTTTAACCTGTATTTCAAAAAGAGTAAAGGTTGCATAGTCAAGCATTCAAAAGTTAGGAAAAGCCAGAATTAAAGATGGCTCTGAAACCTTAATTCACTTCCCCGTTTTAGGTGCATATAATAAACAAACCTGTAATTATGTCACATACCTTTTTAATTTTTTTATTTTATTGATTTGAATTTTTTTACTTAAGGTGATATTTTAAAAATATTAATAAGCTAATCCTCAGGGCAGCAAAAAAGGTTGGGAAGCACTGTATGAAGGAAACCAAGAGAAATAAGATTAATTGTTTGCTGAATAAAACAAAGTGAATTTATGTAAAAACTGGGATGAGTTTCTATCTTTTCACCTTGTACTCAGTTCACTACTCTTCAACTGCATTCAAGGAATGTGTGATTTGAACTTCAGTTCAGTGCTGCCCTGTGCATATTTTAGTTTCCTGTCTCTTGTACCAGTCCCCACTTTCTGATCTTGTAAAAGATCAGACATCTTCCTGATACCTTACTATTTCTCCCCTTATAGAGCAGGTGCATAGCAGTTTTCTAAAGTAAACTTTTGTAAGACCTTAAGTAGGATTTCAGTGGTTACAAAAATTATTACTTTTTGTATGGTCATATGAACAGCTGTTTTTTAATCCTCAATAGTTAGCAATTGATTTTAAGAAAAATATGAAAATGTGTGAAATTCTTACAATGCTGAAATCCTTTAAATTCATGTAGATGTTCTGTGCATATAAAAATACAAGAACACATACCATGCAGTATTATTTTTATATATGTAAGACTATTGTGTGAAGTACATATAAAACAAATGGACTAGCAGTCAGCACACTGTGGTTAATTGATTTGTTCAAGGTTTCAAAGTGAGTGAAATTTCTGAGTAGAATTTTTAAAAATATTCATCACTAGCCTAATTCTGTTCCCACTCAAACCATTGGGAGTTCAGTGGTCACAAACACTGATCAATAGGGCACTTCTGAACAACATCTGTGTGCCTTTACAAATTTGCTTTTTCTCTTATTTTTAAATCCTACATTGACAACACTGATTTTAAGCAATTAACACATACAAGGCTCCCAGATAGCATTTCTCATTCCATTAATTGATCAACTGCAGAATCTATCTCAAGAAATTTTACAATACACAGTATTTAAATTAATACTAACACATAAAGCAATTATGATGAACCAGACCTGATTTATTTTCATCTTTATAACCAGATCAGCAAGTGAGCCCAGGCAGCTAACAAAACTCACCAAGTCACCACTAAACCAGTCAAAATTACACTAACAAATAGAGGTTACCTAATTGCTCAAAGACAGGATTCTAGTATCATTTTATCTGACCTTTCAAGTAATAATAATATGACATTGGTATATTTACAACTGCAGCAACCTAAACATTTTACCCATTCATTTTTAATCACTCATCCAGCTCATACTTGCCCTGTAAACAATTACTGTTCAAACATCATGACTTTGTGGTATTTTGCTTCTCTAAAATATGAAATAAGCAAACAGAAGTTGCTTAAGAAAATTTGATAAAACCAAAACCCATTGTAACACAGCGCTATCCTTGTCTGAAAAGACTTCAGCCATTCTGAGAATTTTCAATCAAATAATTAAATATTTTTAGCAAACACACTGTGTTTGCAGACAGTGTTTGCTGTGTTTATGAACCCAATTCTTACAAAACAGAATTTGTCAGAGTGCATTAAGTAATATCCAAAACATACTTACTGCAGATTGTGATTTGGGCTGTTTGTTGGACCTGTAAAAATAAACATTGCTCACAAGTTTGGCTCAAGGACAACACCACCATTAAAAAGTCAATAGCAATCTAAGGAAAACTGTGTCTCTAAGGAAGGCTTGTCTCAAGATTCAAACAAAAGCCCCTGGGTTCCTGTACATAATTACATATTGCTATTTTCAAATCCACAAATAAAAATCACATGAATCTTTTGTCTGTTCAGGCAGCAACTTGAATGGACTTAATTTTTGTTAGAAAATCTCCTGCTATAAAAACATAGGCTATTTAAAAGACAATGTGTTATCTTGACACATCACTTGCCTCTTACTAAGCCCAATTAAATCCACCTGAGCCTTGCTATCAGAGTTTATGATATGAAAAGGGCATGCCCTTAACCTTTGTCACAATAGGAACAAGATACATGGTACCCAGCATTTAATGTATCACTACAAAATAAACTGCGGAGTTAGTTATTATCATTACAAAATTAGGAATTTTAGGAAAATGTCTCTAGAATTTTTTTTACTGCTTCAGAAACACAAACAAAATAAATAAAAGCCTTCCTTCCAGACTAAATTATTAAGTCTCCAAAATTCAAGTACTTGAAAGCTATGGTGTATCTTCAGTTATTGAAGTACAAAATTTGAAGGCAGGCTACACATAGTAGTATAGATGTGGTATTTCACAAGGATGGGCCCAGCACTATGAACACGACATACATAGAAAATTACTTCTCATTCTTCTCCTCTTCTGTTTTTTTTTTTTACAGACTGAGTGCAGCAGTAGAGTGAAAACTCCAAGCAACGAAATGTTAGTTACCTTTTTGTACATTATACTGGGACTTCTTTATAATTTTAACTAGTATTGAGTTCAACCAATAAGTTCTGTGCTCTGGGAGAGGTCCCTGGCAACAACTTTATTTCCTTTCATGTTGACAAGGGTTTTTTAAAACATCAAATTCATTTCTCATTATGCTATTGTGAAAAGTAACATCTAGTCCATAAAGCAGTCTGAGTAATTATAAAAGCCAGGAACTCACTGAGCCTTACAAACAAAACTCCTTTTGCAGTTTTTGTCTTCATCCCATTAGAAGCCACACACTGATAGAATCCTGTGTCAGTACTATTGAGATCCTGGATTCTCAAACGTGACCTGTAATCTGTTTTTCTTATGATGATCCATCTTGGCTCCTGATCCACTGGAGCATCATTTTTTAGCCATCTGACATTTGGAGATGGATTTCCTACTACTTTGCAATGGAGGATTACTGTTTCCCCCTGGTCTACAGTCATATTATTTACTGGTTCCAAAAAGGTCAGAAAATAACCTGAAAGGGTAAAAGGTCAGAAAAGATCAAACTTCATTTAGACTAGGATAAGACACTGTCCAAAGGCACATTTTTATGAGTGGATCTTGGAAATGGTTTCAGTTTTATTTCCATATACTCAAAAAAACCCAAACCACCACAATTCACTGTCCAAGATCTAGAATAGCATAACTCTCCAATTTGTCTTTCATGATTGATTTCAGATTTGTCTGCAGGTAGGTATCCAGATTACAAGGTCAAGTATGAATTAATACTGATGACTTAAAATCAGTAGGCAAGTGTGAGTTTAGTATGTAACTACACAGAAAATGAAGTAAAAGCCAAATACACATAAAATAACCACAGGACATGGCAAACTTACAGGAAAAATATTTTGTCATCTTCTTTACTCATAAAATGATACATAATTCTGTATGTAATTTTACCTTAATTTTAATTAGCCTACAAATCTTTACTGGACTGTGGTGAATTAACCTTGGCTGGCTGCCAGATGCTCACCAAGTGACATACTCACTCCCCCTCTTTAGCAGGACAGGGGGAGAAAATAAGATGGAAAAAGCTTGTGGGTCAGGATAAAGACAGAGAGATCACTTACCAGTTACTGTCACAGGCAAAACAAACTTGACTTGGGGAAAATTAATTTAATTTGCCAATTAATAACAGAGTAGGAAGGTGAGAAACAAAGACAAAAACTAAAAACACCTTCCCCCCCTTCTTCCCAGGCTCTACTTGACTCCTTCATTCCTGACTCCTCTACCTCATTCCCCACTGCAGAGCAGAGCAGTGCAGGGGAGGATGGGGAATGGGAGGGGGTTGTGGTGAGTTCCTAACAGTTTCTCTATGCTCCTCTTCCCTCCTCAAAACTTTCTCCTGCTCTAGTGTAGGCCCTTCCAACAGACTACAGCGTTTTTTACCCTTTCTTAAATATGTTTTCACAGAGGCACCACCAGTTTCACTGATTGGCTCAGCTTTGGCCTGCAATGGGTCTATTTTGGAGCTGGCTGGAACTGGCTCTATCCGGCACAGGGGCAGCCCCTGCTCTCTTCTCACAGAGGCCAGCCCTGCAGCCCCACTCCCTCCTATCAAAACCTTGCCACATAAACCCACTACGTGGACTTTAAAACATTTTGACAGAAGAAAAAAGATGTTTATTTTAAGACCTGCAACACATGGTAAAAAAAAAAAATTAAGAAAGAGTACATAAATGCTTTCTGAATTTCTATGCTTATCCTTTGTTGTGGTTTACACTTACATTTTATAGCTGCAATATTAGAATTAATAGGTTGACATTCTGGCAGGTAAGAAAAAAACAGCAAATTGCGGAGCTGGGCTGTGGCGAGAACGAGCTAGAGCTTGTTGGACCTTTAGGAAGCTAGGCAAGTGCAGATCCCCTGTGTTGGTGGGCTGTGAATACGGTTCCAAGGGACAATGAGGACCAAAAAGACCATTCAGCCCTGGCCCATTTCCTGTGGGAGGAATCGCTGCACGTTTGGAATTTCTCTTATGGGCTCTGGCAGAGAGATCTACAGCATGTCGGACTCCTAGGAATCTAGGCAAGTGCAGATCCCCAGTGTTGGTGGGGCTGTGAATGCAGTTCGAAGGGACAGTGAGGACCAGCAACAGCTTTCAGTCCTGGGTCATTTCGTGTGGTAGCAATTGCTGGAGATTTTGAGTTTCGGAGCTGAGCTCTGGCGGGAGCGAGCTAGAGTGTTTTGGACCTTTAGGATGTTAGGCAAGTGCAGATCCCCAGTGTTGGTGGGGCTGTGAATGCGGTTCCAAGGGACAGTGAGGACCAACAAGAGCTTTCAGTCCTGGCCTCTTTTGTGTGGGAGCAATCGATGCACGTTTGGAATTTCTCTTATGGGCTCTGGCAGAGCGATCTAGAGCATGTTGGACCCTTAGGAAGCTAGGCAAGTGCAGATCCCCAGTGTTGCTGGGGCTGTGAATGCGGTTCCAAGGGACAGTGAGGACAAGCAACAGCTTTCAGTCCTGGGTCCTTTCGTGTGGTAGCAATTCCTGGACGTTTAGAATTTCTGAGGTGGGCTCTGGCAAGAGAGAGCTAGAGCGTTTTGGACCCTTAGGATGTTAGGCAAGTGCAGATCCCCAGTGTTGGTGGGCCTGTGAATGCGATTCCAAGGGAGAGTGAGGACCAGCAACAGCTTTCATTCCTGGCCCCTTTCGTTGGGAGCAATCGCTGGACGTTTGGAATTTCTCTTATGGGCTCTGGCAGAGCGACCTAGACCGTGTTGGAGCATTAGGAAGCTAGGCAAGTGCAGAGCCCCAGTGTTGGTGGGGCTGTGAATGCAGTTCCAAGGGACAGTGAGGACCAGCAACAATTTTCGTCCTGGGTCCTTTCGTGTGGGAGCAATCGCTGGAGTTTTTGAGTTTCGGAGCTGGGTTCTGGCGGGAGCGAGCTAGAGCGTGTTGGACCCTTAGGAAGCTAGGCAAGTGCAGATCCCCAGTGTTGGTGGGGCTGTGAATGCGCTTCCAAGGGATAATGAGGACCAGTAACAGCTTTCAGTCCTGGGTCCTTTCGTGTGGTAGCAATTGCTGGACGTTTGGAATTTCTCTTATGGGCTCTGGCAGAGCGACCTAGAGCGTGTTGGAGCCTTAGGAAGCTAGGCAAGTGCAGAGGCCCAGTGTTGGTGGGGCTGTGAATGCAGTTCCAAGGGACAGTGAGGACGAGCATCAGCTTTCAGTCCTGGGTCCTTTCGTGTGGAAGGAATCGCTGGACGTTTTGAATTTCGGAGCTGGGCTCTTCCGAGAGCGAGCCACAGCATCTTCAGTCCTTAGGAAGCTAGGCAAGTGCAGATCCCCGGTGTTGGTGGGGCTGTGAATGCGGTTCCAAGGGACAATGAGGACCAGCAACAGCTTTCCGTCCTGGGTCGTTTCGTGTGGGAGCAATTGCTGGACGTTTAGAATTTCGGAGCTGGGCTCTGGCGAGAGTGAGCTAGAGCGTTTTGAACCCTTAGGATGTTAGGCAAGTACAGAGGCCCAGTGTTGGTGGGGCTGTGAATGCGATTCCAAGGGAGAGTGAGGACCAGCAACAGCTTTCAATCCTGGCCCCTTTCGTGTGGGAAGAATCGCTGCACGTTTGGAATTTCTCTTATGGGCTCTAGCAGAGCGATCTAGAGCATGTTGGAGCCTTAGGAAGCGGGGCAAGTGCAGAACCCCAGTGTTGGTGGCGCTGTGAATGCGGTTCCAAGGGACAGTGAGGACCAGCAACAGCTTTCAGTCCTTGCCCATTTCCTGTGGGAGGAATCGCTGGACTTTTGCAATTTCTCTTATGGGCTCTGGCAGAGAGATCTACAGCGTGTCGGAGTCCTAGGAAGCTAGGCAAGTGCAGATCCCCATTGTTGGTTGGGACGTGAATGCAATTCCAAGGGACAGTGAGGACCAGCAACAGCTTTCAGTCCTGGGTCCTTTTGTGTGGGAGCAATAGCTGGACGTTTGGAATTTCAGGGCTGGGCTCTTCCGAGAGCTAGCCAGAGCATGTTGGAGCCTTACGAATCTAGGCAAGTGCAGATCCCCAGTGTTGGTGGGGCTGTGAATGCGATTCCAAGGGACAATGAGGACCAGCAACAGCTTTCAGTCCTGGCCCATTTCCTGTGGGAGGAATCGCTGCACGTTTGGAATTTCTCTTATGGGCTCTGGCAGAGAGATCTACAGCATGTCGGAGTCCTAGGAATCTAGGCAAGTGCAGATCCCCAGTGTTGGTGGGGCTGTGAATGCAGTTTCAAGGGACAGTGAGGACCAGCAAGAGCTTTCAGTCCTGGGTCCTTTCGTGTGGTAGCAATTCCTGGACGTTTGGAATTTCTGAGCTGGGCTCTGTTGAGAGTGATCTAGAGCGTGTTGCACCCTCAGGAACCTAGGCAAGTGCAGATCCCCAGTGTTGCTGGGGATGTGAATGCAGTTCCAAGGGACAGTGCGGACCAGCAACAGCTTTCAGTCCTGGCCCATCTCGTGTGGGAGCAATTGCTGGACATTTTGAGTTTCGGAGCTGGGTTGTGGATGGAGCGAGCTAGAGTGTGTTGGAGCCTTATGAAGCTAGGCAATGCAGGTCCCAAGTGTTGGTGGGGCTGTGAATGCTGTTCCAAGGGACAGTGAGGACCAGCAACAGCTTTCAGTCGTGGCCTCTTTCGTGTGGGAGCAATCGCTGGATGTCTGGAATTTCTCTTATGGGCTCTGGCGGGAGCGAGCTAGAGTGCATTGGAGCCTTAGGAAGCTAGGGAAGTGCAATGCCCCAGTGTTGGTGGGGCTGTGAATGCAGTACCAAGGGACAGTGAGGACCAGCAACAGCTTTCAATCCTGGACCCTTTCGTGTGGGAGCAATTGCTGGACACTTTGAGTTTCGGAGCTGGGTTCTGGCGGGAGCGAGCTAGAGTGTGTTGGACCGTTAGGAAGCTAGGGAAGTGCAGATCCCCAGGGTTGGTGGGGCTGTGAATGCGGTTCCAAGGAACAGTGAGGACCAGCAACAGCTTTCAGTCCTGGGTCCTTTCGTGTGGTAGCAATTGCTGGATGTTTGGAATTTCTGAGGTAGGCTCTGGTGAGAGCGATCTAGAGCGTTTTGCACCCTCAGGAAGCTATGCAAGTGCAGAGCTCGAGTGTTGGTGGAGCTGTGAATGCAGTTCCAAGGGACAATGAGGACCAGCAACAGCTTTCAATCCTGGCCCATTTCGTGTGGGAGCAATCGGTGGACGTTTGGAATTTCGGAGCTGGGCTGTGGCGAGAGCGAGCTAGAGCGTTTTGGACCCTTAGGTTGTTAGGCAAGTGCAGAGGCCCAGTGTTGGTGGGGCTGTGAATGCGATTCCAAGGGAGAGTGAGGACCAGCAACAGCTTTCAGTCCTGGACCCTTTCGTGTGGGAGCAATGTCTGGACGTTTGGAATTTCTCTTATGGGCTCTGGCAGAGCGATCTAGTGCGTGTTGGAGCCTTAGGAAGCTAGGCAAGTGCAGATCCCCAGTGTTGGTGGGCCTGTGAATGCGGTTCCAAGGGACAATGAGGACCAGCAAGAGCTTTCAGTCCTGGGTCCTTTCATGTGGGAGCAATAGCTGGACGTTTGGAATTTCGGAGCTGTGCTCTTCCGAGAGCGAGCCAGAGCGTGTTGGAGCCTTAGGAAGCTAGGAAAGTGCAGATCCCCAGTGTTGGTGGGGCTGTGAATGCGGTTCCAAGGGACAATGAGGACCAGCAACAGCTTTCAGTCCTGGCCCATTTCCTGCGGGAGGAATCACTGCACGTTTGGAATTTCTCTTGTGGGCTCTGGCAGAGATCTACAATGTGTTGGACCCTTAGGAAGCTAGGCAAGAGCAGATACCCAGTGTTGGTGGGGATGTGAATGTAGTTCCAAAGGACAGTGAGGACCAGCAACAGCTTTCAGTCCTGGGTCCTTTTGTGTGGTAGCAATTACTGGAGGTTTGGAATTTCTGAGGTGGGCTGTGGTGAGAGCGAGCTAGAGCGTGTTGCACCCTTAGGAAGCTAGGCAAGTGCAGATCCCCAGTGTTAGTGGGCTGTGAATACGGTTCCAATGGACAATGAGGACCAAAAAGAGCATTCAGTCCTGCCACATTTCCTGTGGGAGGAATCGCTGCACATTTGGAATTTCTCTTATGGGCTCTGGCAGAGAGATCTACAGCATGTCGGAGTCCTAGGAATCTAGGCAAGTGCAGATCCCCAGTGTTGGTGGGGCTGTGAATGCAGTTCGAAGGGACAGTGAGGACAAGCAACTGCTTTCAGTCCTGGGTCCTTTCGTGTGGTAGCAATTCCTGGACGTTTGGAATTTCTGAGGTGGGCTCTGGTGAGAGCGATCTAGAGCGTGTTGCACCCTCAGGAAGCAAGGCAAGTGCAGATCCCCAGTGTCGGTGGGGCTGTGAATGCAGTTCGAAGGGACAGTGAGGACCAGCAACAGCTTTCAGTCCTGGGTCATTTAGTGTGGTAGCAATTGCTGGAGACTTTGAGTTTCGGAGCTGAGCTCTGGCGGGAGCGAGCTAGAGTGTTTTGGACCTTTAGGATGTTAGGCAAGTGCAGATCCCCAGTGTTGGTGGGGCTGTGAATGTGGTTCCAAGGGACAGTGAGTACCAACAACAGCTTTCAGTCCTGGCCTCTTTTGTGTGGGAGCAATCGATGCACGTTTGGAATTTCTCTTATGGGCTCTGGCAGAGCGATCTAGAGCGTCTTGGACCCTTAGGAAGCTAGGCAAGTGCATATCCCCAGTGTTGCTGGGGCTGTGAATGCCGTTCCAAGGGACAGTGAGGACCAGGAACATCTTTCAGTCCTGGGTCCTTTCATGTGGTAGCAATTGCTGGACGTTTAGAATTTCTGAGGTGGGCTCTGGCAAGAGAGAGCTAGAGCGTTTTGGACCCTTAGGATGTTAGGCAAGTGCAGATCCCCAGTGTTGGTGGGGCTGTGAATGCAGTTCCAAGGGACAGTGAGGACCAGCAACAATTTCAGTCCTGGGTCCTTTCGTGTGGGAGCAATCGCTGGAGTTTTTTAGTTTCGGAGCTGGGTTCTGGCGGGAGCGAGCTAGAGCGTATTGGAGCCTTAGGAAGCTAGGCAAGTGCAGAGCCCCAGTGTTGGTGGGCTGTGAATGCGGTTCCAAGGGACAATGAGGACCAGCAACAGCTTTCCGTCCTGGGTCGGTTCGTGTGGGAGCAATTGCTTGACATTTAGAATTTCGGAGCTGGGCTCTGGAGAGAGCGAGCTACAGTGCATAGGACCCTTAGGAAGCTAGGCAAGTGCAGATCCCCAGTGTTGGTGGGGCTGTGAATGCGGTTCCAAGGGACAATGAGAACCAGCAACAGCTTTCAGTCCTGGCCTCTTTCGTGTGGGAGCAATTGCTGAACGTTTGGAATTTCTCTTATGGGCTCTGGCAGAGAGATCTAGAGCGTCTTGGACCATTAGGAATCTAGGCAAGTGCAGATCCCCAGTGTTGGTGGGGCTGTGAATGCGGTTCCAAGGGACAGTGAGGACCAGCAACAGCTTTCAGTCCTGGCTCCTTTCGTGTGGGAGCAATAGATGGACGTTTGGAATTTCGGAGCTAGGCTCTGGCAGGAGCGAGCTAGAGCATTTTGGAGCCTTTACGAATCTAGGCAAGTGCAGAGCCCCAGTGTTGGTGGGGCTGTGAATGAGATTCCAAGGGACAATGAGGAGCAGCAATTTCAGTCCTCGCCTCTTTCGTGTGGGAGCAATCGCTGGACGTTCGTAATTTCTCTTATGGGCTCTGGCAGAGCGATCTAGAGCGTCTTGGACCCTTAGAAAGCTAGGCAAGTGCAGATCCCCAGTGTTGGTGGGGCTGTGAATGCAGTTCCAAGGGACAGTGAGGACCAGCAACAGCTTTCAGTCCTGGGTCCTTTCGTGTGGGAGCAATAGCTGGACGTTTGGAATTTCGGAGCTGGGCTCTGGCGGGAGCGAGCTAGAGCGTGTTGGACCCTTAGGAAGCTAGGCAAGTGCAGATCCCCAGTGTTGGTGGGGCTGTGAATGAGGTTCCAAGGGACAATGAGGACCAGCAACAGCTTTCAGTCCTGGCCTCTTTCGTGTGGGAGGAATCGCTGGACGTTTGGAATTTCTCTTATGGGCTCTGGCATAGCGATCTAGAGCGTCTTGGACCCTTAGGAAGCTAGGCAAGTGCAGATCCCCAGTGTTGCTGGGAATGTGAATGCGGTTCCAAGGGACAGTGAGGACCAGCAACAGCTTTCAGTCCTGGCCCATTTCCTGTGGGAGGAATCGCTGCACGTTTGGAATTTCTCTTATGGGCTCTGGCAGAGAGATCTACAGTATGTCAGAGTCCTAGGAAGCTAGGCAAGTGCAGATCCCCGGTGCTGGTGGGGATGTGAATGCAGTTCCAAGGGACAGTGTGGGTCAGCAACGGCTTTCAGTCCAGTTCCACTGGATGGATGTTGCCAGCAATCTCTTTCATCTCATTTCCCCCGTAACTGGTTACCTAAAGTTCTTTCTCTCCATGATTGACACAAGGTTAAAATACCCTAAAGTATGTTGACTCACCTTCCCTCTCAAAGATAATTGAGTAGCCCATGTTCCATCACTCCTAGCCCAAACAGTATGACCCCATGGAGGACAGTGTCATTTTATCACATTTAACAGATTCATTTCAGATCATGGTAACAGTCCAAGTATCAATTATATGAGTGGATAAACTTCTGTATAGACATCCTAATTGCAGGGCTCAGGCAACCGAGCCTAACCATTGAAGTCCATAATCAACTGTGGAACAATTGAAAACCTGTGTTCAGTTGCACCTAAAATACTGTGACCTTTTAGTTTTTGCCTCCATCATACTTGCTAAAAATTTAATACCAAGTAGGTTTCTACCCTTGTGATTTAGATCTCTTTCTCCAGTCCACTCAATACATAAGGATGTGCTTTGCATTTAATGCCACCCACCGTCTTCTGGGCTGGCCCATCCCTGGGGTAGCTCCATTCCCTATGGAAAATAATGACATGGTTTAATACTTCCTGTATGGTTGCCACTCCGTCTAGTAGTGTTGACATGGCAAAAAAAATTAGTTTTATTTCGTGCAGGTTTCGACTGGGACAGAGTTAATTTTTTTCCTAGTACTTGGTATAGTGCTTTGTTTTGGATTTTAGTATGAGAAAAATATTGATAACATGCTGATTTTTGGCTGTTGCTAATTAATTTTTACACTAGTCAAGGACTTTTCAGTTTCCCATGCTCTGCCAGGTGCACCAGAACTTGGGAGCCATGGTAAGCCATGACCATCGCCCAAGACCAAAAACTTTTTCATCTTTTTCTGAGAATCTGAAAATTCCATACCCATTTGATAGTAATGTGTCAAAAGTTCTCTTTAAATCTAAAGTTAAAATTCCCCACTCGAGGGGATCGGCTGCAGATTTAGGTAATGTTAAACAGGCCGTTATACTGCTGACATTATAGATTCTTCCAAAGGATTGGACAAGTTTTAAGACTAGGTTTCCGTTACAAAAACTAAATGCTAGGTTAACCAGTGCCACAGATACAATTTTCAGTGTAACCATATTAAATTAATAACACTTTCCGATAGTGTCCTAGGAGTAATTTCAATAGTAGTTTTCTAAAATAAAAGCCTTGATACAATTCATCGACAGTCCCTGGTTAGTCAGAGTCTCAGTTCTCCAGTGGGAATAGAGTTCCTCTTGTCCTGGTCTGGTGCCTTCTTTACTCTAGTATAATGAATCCAGGAGTCGATCCCATTCACTTTTACCGCTGTATAAGTTTTATTAGCAGTGCAAAAGATCCTTTCCGCTTTTCTTTCAAGGCTCATCTTTCCAAGTTCGTATGTAGACCGTGTCTCCTGGTTGGAATAGGTGTACCGGAGTGTCCAAGGGAATGGGAGTCTTCTGGTTTAGATACCTATTCAGGGAGGATAAATTCTGTGAGAGAGAGAGCAAATACTCTTTTATTACAGCTTTTCCCTGACCCATTTGGTCTCCCTTCGTGGTTAAATGATTGGTTGGATATGGTTTCCTATACAGGATCTCAAATGGACTCACATCTTCCTTAGCTCTGGGTGTAATTCTTATTCTCATTAATGCTATTGGAAGAATATCTACCCATTTCATTTGAGTTTCCTGACACACTTTAGAAATCTGTCTTTTTAGAGTTTGATTCATTGTTTCTATTTTGCCACTGGACTGTGGCCTCCAAGGGGTATGCAAATCCCATTTAATGTCTAGAAATCTAGAAACTCCCTGCACTATTTCTGCAATAAAGTGTGGTCCGTTATCGGAGGATATACCTTCTGGAACACCAAATCTGGGGATAATTTCTTTCAGTAATATTTTAATCACTTCCCTAACCTTGTTAGTGTGACAAGGGAAAACTTTGGGCCAACCAGAAATGGTGTCTAATATTATCAATAAATATTTATACAGATTACACCTTGGCAATTCCATAAAATCTATTTGCCAGTATTCCCCAGGAGTTATTCCTTGTTTTACGACTCCTCCCATGATTTTCTTTGCAATTTTGGGGTTATTGGCGCAACAGATAGTGCACTTTTAAAACTATTATATCCGCTAGGCTTTGCATTCTTGGCCCAATGACCTATCTTTTGGCAATTAGCGCTAATGCATCTGCTCCTGAGTGTGTTTCTTGGTGCAGGTTCTCGAGTAGAATTTCCATCATCTTTTCAGAAATTCATAATTGCTTCAGTGGTGTCACCCACCAACCCTGATCATTTTTGGAACAATCTAATTGCTCTGCCAATTGATTTTCCTTCTCAGTATATTGTGGGGGTGATAATTCCAAATGGGGTACTGGAATTAAAGGTCCTTCAAATTTTGATTTCTGTAATGCTGCTTCTTTTGCTAACTGGTCTGCTTTTCGATTTCCCTTCGTGATTTCATTGTTTCCCTTCTGATGCGCTTTACAGTGCATTATAGCAACCTCCTTCCGTTGAAGGACTGCCTGTAGAGCTTCATTATTTCGGTTCCATATTTGATTGGAGTCCCGTGTGAACTTAATAGTCCTCTTTCTTTCCAAATTGCCCCATGTGCATGCACTACTCCGAATGCATACTTAGAATCTGTGTAGATATTGACTCATTTTCCCTGACTAAGCTCCAAAGCTCGTGTTAGTGTAACCAATTCTGCCTTTTGAGCAGATGTATTACTAGGCAAAGATTTAGCTTCTAAGGCCTGAGTATGTGTTACTACTGCATATCCAGCTTTCCGTCTTTCTTCCAACATAAAGCTGCTTCCATCAGTAAATACCTCCAGTTCTGCATTTAGTACAGGTTCGTCTCGCAGATCAGGCCTACTAGAATACAGTTTTTCAATGGTGGTTAAGCAGTCATGATGCAATTCACTGGATTCGGAAATCTGGAGTAGGGTAGCAGGATTTAGAGCAGAGGTCAGGGAGATTACAACATCATCTTGTTCCAGTAGCACTGCTTGATATATAGCTAACCTGCTTGGGGAGATCCAATGATGCCCTTTTTTCTCAAGGAGAGAAGACACAGCATTAGGTACAAGAAACACAGTAATCGGTTAGCCTAACATCAATTTCCGAGATTCTTCAATCAAAGTTGCAGTAGCCGCTACTGCCCTCAAAGAAGCAAGCCAACCTTTACTGACCTCATCTAATTGCTTTGAAAAGTATCCCACTGGTCTTTTCCAGCTCCCTAATTTTTGTGTCAAAACTCCTAATGCCACTTGCTGTCATTCATGTACATATAATTGGAAGGGTTTCCTCAAATTCGGGAGTCCCAAAGCAGGAGCCTCCATGAGTTTCCTTTTAATTTCATCAAAACTCTTCCTACATTCTGGTGTCCATTCGAGAACCCCCTCAGGTCCTGTCACAGCAGCATACAGTGGTTTGGCAATTAGTCCAAAATTGAGACTCCATAAGCGACACCATCCGGCCATTCCCAGAAATCCTCTTCATTGTTTCTTTGATGTAGGTACAGCAATTCTACAAATTGCCTCTTTTCTCTCAGTACTTAATTCTCTCTGTCCTTTGGTGATTTCAAACCCCATATATTGGACATTTTTTTTCCCAATCTGAGCCTTTTTCTTAGAAACCCGATACCCTGCCAAGCCCAGAAAGTTAAGCAAACTGATGGTGGCTTCCAGACATGCCTCATAACTGTCAGAACCAATTAGCAAATCATCAACATATTGCAACAATGTTACAGCATCGTGATCATTTTGCTATCATTCCAATTCTTTGGCTAGTACGTTAACAAACAAGGTAAGGCTGTTCTTGAATCCCTGGGGAAGGACAGTCCAGCAGAGTTGTGTCTTTCATCCTGTAGTTGGATTCTCCCATTCAAAGGCGAAGATGGTCTGGCTCTGCTCATCCACAGGTATACAGAAGAAGGCGTCCTTTAAATCTAACACTGTGAAATAAGTATTACTGTTAGGGATTGTAGTAAGGAGGGCATGTGGATTTGGAACCACAGGGTGGATATCTACTGTCCTTGCATTAATTTCTCGTAAGTCCTGTACCAGTCTATATTCAGAAGAATGGGGCTTCTTTACAGGAAGGATAGGAGTATTAAATTCCAATTGACACTCCCGTAACGATCCATGTTTTAAAAAAGAGATTATTATAGGTTCTAATCCTTTTCAGGCCTCCAGCTTAATGGGGTATTGTTTCTTTCTTACTGGTTGCATTCATCGCTCATCCAGGTATCTTCGATGCCCATGCCAGAGGTGTGACCGCATTCAGTACTTCCTCTGGAATATTCATTTCTTCATTAGGATCTTTCTTGGTTAACAAACATATCTGGGCTTTCCAGGCAGTCTCTGGAGGAATATGCAACTGAACAGAGTCTTCAGAAAAAGTTAGTTGTGCATTCAGTTTACAAAGCAAATCCCATCCAAGCAATGGTAAGGGGCATTCTGGCATATAAAGGAATTAATGAGTTAATTTAGTATTTCCAATGGAACATTCCATAGGTTGTAAAAACGGCCTTAAAGTCTTTTTCCCTGTTGCACCAACAACGCTTATTTTAGTTCTACTTAAGGGTCCCCTACAACTAGTTACTACAGAATGTGTGGCTCCACTGTCAATTAAAAGATCTATTATTTCATTCCCCAGCTTGACTGGAACCAGAGGATCAGCTGGGGAAACTTTATACACCTTATACGCAATTGACAATAACTGTCTGATTTTCATGCCATCCGCACCCTCCAGCTTTTATAATTTCTTTCTTGACCAATAAACAGCATGTTAAATAACTTTAAATTACTATCATCTTCCGGATCCAGATCTGTCCATTTTTGAGCTACTTCACACAATCTCTCATAGATGGCTGACGGGGTTTCCTTATCCCCCGTCTTACTTCATATAGTTTAGATAAATTCTTAGCCTTTTACACGCCATGTTGAATCCCATGCAAAATTAACTTATGATAATCCCTTACACTCTGTAATCCTACACTTGTGTTTGGATCCCACCCCGGATCCTCTTTTGGAAGTTACATATTGGTATTAGGCACCCCCCTGTTGTTGGATCAATCCTTTCTAGCCTTCTCTAAAATCATTCTCCTGTCCTCAGTGGTAAACAAATATTCTAGGAGAGCCTGTACATCTCCCCAGTTAGGATTATGAGTCATCATTACAGTTTTAACAGTACTATACATTCCTTCTGGATTGTTTCAATTCAATACAACAAGATTTTCCTTTTTTCTCTTTTAACACATATATTCCAATCTGATGTTTAGAATCCACTAAACCACATTTCTTCCCAATATCCCAATCGTTTTTTAATGAAAAAAACATATCCACATAAGGTATTTCATCCCATTTTTCAGTTCTCCGACAAAACAACATTAATTGCAATATAGTGTTATATTTCAAGGATCCATTCTCAGGCCATTTTTCACCATCTTCCAATTGATATTGTGGCCACCATTGATTACAATATCATTTTATCTTATTTTTATTCTTGGGATCCCCCCCAATATATTCCAATTTTTCATGATGCATCCTAGAGGAGAGCAAAGGGGTGCCTCCTGGGATGCAGCAGCACCCATATCGGTACCGAAAAAGAACCAGCGTTTCTACACAAACCAGAACGAGGGACATCTCCCTTCGTTACGCAGATCAGAACAGAACAGCACAGTGTGTAGAAACAAAAAAAATTATGCTGCTGCTGCGTATCTTTCCTGATGCCATCTTATGCAGAGCCCAGAACAGAACAGATGCTGCTTGCTTCCCAAAAGATCTTTGCCCTACCTCCCTTTTCTCATATCCCCACAAAAAATACCTTTTTTCAGTAGTGTTGCACCGTTGTGTCTCTTACCGCCCGACTGCAGGACAGGAGCTGAAGGAGTCCCCGATCAACAGGTCGGTGTGCGCTGGAGTCCACTGAGGTCTCTTCTCCTGGTCGGATGCGGCAAGACGAACCAGGCAAGGCTTTCACCTCAGTCCCATCTGGGTAGCCAAAACTGTTATCCCACAAGCGTGAGGTCATTTACTTGGTGTGCGAGATGCCAATATACACACAGGGCAGGGGTATTTTATTTCATGTCTGTGCAGAGATGGGTGCCAGGTGGTCATTCCACAAAGCTAGCACAAAGTTCGGTCATGCAGGTACAATATTTATACAGTCTAGTTATGCCTATGCATAAGTAATTACACAAAGCAGTTTTCTATTGGTCTACTTTTCTCTTGTTTCAACTTAAAGCTACAGTGCTATTTTAATATTCTGTGCATACTTGCAGGAAGTGGGGGAGGTAACTTTCTTTATCTTTAATTCAGTCAGTGGTTGTGATCTCCCCCGCCGTCTTTACCTTTCCCCTAGTTTCTGTAAATCCTGTTGACTTCATGTACTGCCGTATCCTCCCAGCCCGGCAATCTCCCTTATAACAAGATGTTTCCTTTATCAGTCCTTGAAGTTCCTTGTCTTAGTTTCTTCTTTGAAGGTTAGTGATTAACGAGGCCTGCATATTCCCCTTCTATCAGTCTCTTAGTTTTTCTTCAAGGACACAGTCGCTAGCATGGCATGCTTTGTTTATACAAAAAGTGCCTTGTTTCACAAGGCCTCTACGGCCCTTACATAATTTCCCCCCTTTGGGACTATGAGACTTTTTTTCATAGTCCTCATATGTCTCATTGTAGTCTAACAGTGTAGTCTAACAGGAGCTGGTGGAAGGCCAGGGCTTACCTAAAGCTGATAAGGGGGATTCAGACTGGAAAGCAGAATGACTAATCAAGAATAAATGTCCTTGGGAGAGAAGCCCATCATGAACAAATATGTAAGCTAATTAAGATGGTTTGGGAACCATCTGAAACAACTAGTAGAAGCATGATAAGAAGAACCCTCACGTGAACTATACTCATTATAATACTAAAAGTCACACCCCTCGAGCTGGAGACCCCGGCCCAAGCAGAGACCCCTCACCTTTGAGCATGCACACAATATTAAATAGCACTGTAGCTTTAAGTTGAAATAAGAGAAATGTAGACCAATGGAAAACTGCTTTGTGTAATTACTTATGCCTATGTATAACTAGACTGTATAAATATTGTACCCGCATGACTGAACTTTGTGCTAGCTTTGTGGAATGACCACCTGGCACCCATCTCTGCACAGACATGAAATAAAATACCTCTGCCCTGTGTGTATATTGGCATCTCGCACACCGGGTAAACGACCTCACACTTGTGAGATAACACGAGCAGTTAAACAATTTGAGAAAATGCATCAGGCACAACCTGTGCAAACTAGAGGACCATTTAATTTACTAGAAGCAATCTTAAAGGGGACTGCTTCCCCAGGAGTTGCACAAAACCCCACTTTCAGAAAACAGTATGCCTACCTGCAACAGGAGTTGCAGAAAATATCCAGTTAACTGAAGGACACACTAAGGTCTCCAAATTGCAGATGCCCATAAACACAGACACTTTAGCATTACAACAACCTTTTAAACCTTCACCCATTCTGGATGCACCACCCCTCACTGAGGGTACACCAACAGAAAACATTTGGTTTACAGATACTTTAGCAAACAGGGTAAACTGTAAATGGCAATATAAGGCCGTTGCATTAGATATTACCACAGGCAAACAAGAAATAGAGGAAGGTGAAGGCAGTGCAGAAGCAGGAGAAATAAGAGCAGTTGTTTTGGCAGCACAGAATGGAGCAAAAATCATATATGTAGACTCTTATGCTGTGAGGGCCGGTGCCACACAGTGGCTCTGTCAATGGGAAACCTTGAATTGGGAAGTAAATAGATCCCCAGTTTGGAGAAAGAAAGATTGTCAATTATTACTAGATATAGCCAGGAAAACACCTTTCAAGATGGGATGAGTAAAAGCTCATGCAAAAGATAATCAACCAGCCACAAAGGGCAATCAAAAGGTAGATAAGCTAACTAAAATTAGGAAAATCACCTTAAATCCTGAGTGGTATCGATTGGGAGAATGGTTTCATCAAAGCCTAGGCCACACAGGTAAAGAAGCACTTTTCTGCACAAAGGCTGGCCTATAAACAGAAAAACTTGTGAAACTATTCTTACAGAATGTCCCCAGTGTAGATTGAAATTACAAGCAGATCATCCTGCTAAAGCACCACCTTTACATATCAATGAAGGGAAAACTTTATGGTCTACATGGCAAATTGATTATATCGGACCATTCAAATCCTCTGCAGGATATCGATACATCCTTACAGGAGTGGAAGTAGTCTCCGGCTTGCTTATGGCGACTAAATGTCGGAAAGCCGATGGGCGAAATACAGTGCGAGGGCTATCAGTTTGGTTCTCAAATCTACCCACTCCTGATGTTATCCAGAGTGATACTGGCTCACACTTTTCGTGTAAGGAAGTGCAAGATTGGGCAAAACAAGAGGGAATTAGATGGGTATTCCACACCCCATACTACCCTCAATCAAATGGGATGGTAGAAAGAGCTAATGGCTTGTTGAAAAGGAATCTCAAACCACAGGAAGCTCAATGGGATACGAGACTCCCCAAAGTACTCCATCAATTAAATAATCGATACGGGCCTACTGGAAGTCCTGTAAGCCGAGCATTCTTTGTAAAAACTGAGCTTAGCGCTCCACCTACTAGGAAAAGAGAATATCCAATGACATTACAGCCAGGACAGCCTGTGATGGTCAATTTACCATCCATCGGTACTGTGCCTATGACTTTAACTAAACCTCGTGGCCCACTTGCCTGGGAAGCTACCGATAGCAGTGGTGCAAAACACAGAATTAGTTCACGATGGATTTTTCCTTCTTCTTAATGGGGTAACCTGTTCGGACTCTCCCCATGGAAACAAGTCTCTATTTTCTCTTACAGCACCCCACAGGATGTCAGATGGAAATGCTGTGTTCATGTTACTATTCCAAACCCTAACAATGCTGCTCTTCTTAGCGTGTGGTCAAAGAACCCTAGAGTGGCCATGGTCTCAAGCTTGTGTTAAGTACACCGGAAGTATGGGAATACACTCTAGTAAGGGGGATTTAAAGCTTTCCACTGTGGTCATGCATGGAACTGAAACATAATTAGAAAACAAATGGAGCTGGGATAAATATGAAGCTGATGATAAAGTTCCCTGACTCCGAGGAACAGCAGGGAAAGAAATTAAAATAGGATTCCAGATGATCAATGGATCCACCTATGACAATGCATCTCAGATTTCTGTGTACAACATTACATCAAAGCCAATAGCCAAAGATATGAAACTTTGCACCTCTGAAAGAGTGGACTGTTGGTACATTTTTACCTTAGTACAACCTGTTTTCGTAGTCGGCCTCTGGGCTCACCATAACATGGGACTATCCTTTAAATTTAAAATAGACATTACTGAGCCTAGTACAACAGCATCCGCCCTGATTGTAAAGGATAAGAAAACCCTATCCCCACAAATTTCTGAAATTGGATCGTATGTGATCAAAAATACAGGCCAAAAGCAAGTATCATTTAATCCATCATGGTCTCTTAAACGAGTAGAACTATTGATGCAAATTAGTATGTCTGCAATCAAACTGACCTGTTCACCATTCCTAGGTATGTCCTATGCAGGATGGTTAGCATGGTTACATGGGTGAACCCTCACCTCTCCAAGACGAACAAGGACAGATGTGACCGGTAGCATAGGTACAGGATTGGGACTCTTAAATAGTATCGATGCGGAAGTACTCGTAATCAAACTGAGCACAACAACAAGTGATTTAAACAAATTAGAACACCCATTGCGGTCTTCTCTATTAGCACTGGGAACTAACCAATGGCTCTTATCTGATATATTATGTCAGTGGGAAAGAATTAATGAAAGGGACCACCAACAGATTGTGGATGCACTTGGTGCAGCCCAAAACAATGTTTCTCTAGCTCTTAGTTGTATCCAAGCTCAACTGTGGATGCAATCTATGGTAGCAACAGTTACAAGAGAAGGTGAAGAGGGCACCTTACCCACTGAAATTCAAAGGGTACTTTGGGATAATGCAACTAAATTTGAGAAAGAATTCCAGTCCTGGTGATATTTAGCCAATTTCACTTATGACCCCATCAACAATAAGGCCCCACAGCTTTTGTCCTAGCAATACACAATGCTTTGGTATACACCATATACCCAATCATTGCATTAGGATTAAATCACAATGGAACTATACTCTATCCATTAGAACATAGAGTATGGGCCCAATGGAACGGAAACAAATGGCAAACTGTTGATGTTAATGCATGCGTTGTATGGGAACAACAAGGATTTATTTGTGAGAGTAACACCATCAAAGCCCAAAACATCTGTCTGGACACTGAACAAAATGTTTGTCATTTTGAAATATATCCTGATGAAACCCCTGAAAACCGTACTTGTATGTATTGGAAAAGGATGTGTGTGTATGAGAACTATTTGTGATTTTATATTTGTAGATAACGTTACTGTAGATACAAGCAATTACTCAAATATTTGTGTTTGTAACTTTACAAAAATTATGGGATGTGACTTTAATTATTCAGCTCCTGTTATGTCTTATCAACTGTTACAATCTAATTACACATTGAGTCAAGATTTATTGCCTACCCCCATCGGAATGAATCTTACATTGGTGAAGAAACTACTACAACACGATGACCTGCGTCAACTGCTGGAACGCATCCGAAACAATGGACACAAACCTCTGATTACCATACATCATGATGCAGAAGAGATACACCATGTCTTGGAAAGAGTGAAGGAGGATGGAGAACACCATTGGTGGGATACTCTTCTTGGATGGTCACCAACAGCAATGGGAGTTTTTAATTTCATGCTTCACCCAGTTGTGCTTTTACTAACTCTAACATTGATGTGTCTACATGATAAAACAAATAACTGAACGCCAACCACTCAAAACGTACAAACTAATACATAGCAAAAGGCAATTCTTCACTATCTAGTTACTGTGGATCTGTAAGCGCATAAGGTATCAATATACTGTTTATGGCACAGAGGCAAGAGGCGACCATACAACCACTCTGTGAAGGTAAGATGAATTGAGTATAGTCATGGGGTGGAGTGTGACAGTGTGCTTCCCCCCATCCCTGACCTTTATCTCCTGTAACCCTGCTCAGGCGATAACCATCAGTGGCGGTTGTAACGGATGCATCTGGTCATGATGGCTGCATCCGGCTCAAAGTGGATTCGGGAGACAGATAACAACACAATAACCAAGGGCTATTGTGCAACGCGCCCACCTAACCACAGCGAAGAAACTAAAATCTGTGGTTGGCATGAAATATGACTGAGTCAATCATCTTAACCCCATAAATAGTGAGCAGCCCAAGAGCCCTTGGAACTCTCCTGCACAACACTGGGCTGCACAGCAGGATGTCCCCTTGAGTAGGCACGCCTCTCAAGGTTTCTCCTTGAGGTTGACAGATTCTTTGCCGCAACAGATCCTCAGTAAGTGACTAATTGCGTGCTAAACTTTGAGATCTTAGCTAAGTGATATAAATGATTGATTGTGCATATATAATCCTTTAGACATAAACCATTGACCAAATCTGGGAGTAGGATTGGATCCAGCCGCACCTAGACTCCTCTGTGAGAAGGAGTTTAGAAAGCAAGGGGGTCCTCATGACTCAACAGGAGGGTCTCCCTGACAGTTTTGTCTGACCCTGTCCTCTGTGCAGTAAATAATCAGGTGTACCTTGCCATCGAATCTTGCTAAACCACTGTCACATTTACCATTGAATCTTGTTAACTCCCTGTTTTATAGCAATAAAGTATATTTTTGCTTCTCTCCCTTACAAGTGAAGTGCACTCTCTCTCCGTCCACGACAAATGGATCCCACTGAAGTAGGACTCCTAAAATTTGCAAAACTGGTTATCCTGTGAACTAAAGAGGGTCCCCCACCTTTACTCAAATAATACCCATTATCGCATGAAGCCACTGAGGGGGTATCACCCCTAATCCAAAGCTTTTTATGCCAAGGGATATTAAAAGAATGCCAGTCACCATGTAGCACCCCTATTCTACCCATCAAAAAACCTAAACCAGGCCCAGACGGGAAACCTGTCTACCAATTCGTACAGCATCTAAGAGCCATCAACGAGTGGGGAGAAATACCCCACCCAGTAGTTCCCAATCCATCAACTATTATCACCTTAATCCCCCAAAATCTAAATTTTTTACTGTCATTGACTTATGTGCAGCATTTTTTTAGCATTCTGATTCACCCATATTCCCAATATATTTTTGCCTTTACTTGGATGTCAGGGCAGCTCACTTGGATCCGATTACCTCAAGGATTTGCAGGATTGCTGACTTTTTTTTCTCAGATATTGGTTAAAGATTTACAAGATATAAAACTTCCAGGCCAATCTGTACTGGTACAATATGTTGATGATTTACTAATAGCTATTCCTGACTCCCATACATGCAAAATCGATAGTCTAGCATTATTGACTGCATTGGCTGATAAAGTTCACAAAGTTTCTCCTTATAAACTCCAGTCTTGTAAATCAAAAGTGGAATATTTAGGCTATATCTTAGAAGAAGGAACTCGCCCTGTATCCCCAGATCATGTCCAAGCAATCCAAAATATTCCCCAGCCACAAACTAAAAAACAGATGCAAGCCTTTTTAGGAGCTGTAGGATTTTGTAGGCCATGGATTGCTGCTTTTGGAGAATTAGCGGAGCCACTCGTCAACAGTATACATCAAGATCAAACAGAACCTTTGCAATGGAATGTGGACCAGATGACTGCCTTTGAAAAACTTAAATGAACCTTATTGACAGCCCCTGCACTTGGCCTTCAAAATTATGATAATCCTTTTTACCTTATATGTACATGAAAGAGAAGGAACCGCCTCCGAGGCACTGACAGACGAATTGCAGGGGCAACCAAGGCCTGTAGCATATTACTTCTGCAATTAGATCCAGTCATGTGAGGATCTATCCCTTGCATGCATGCTGTGGCTGCCACAGCTGCTTTAATAGACAAAGTGAAAAATATAGTCCTGGGACACCCCCTAGAAGTTCAAGTACCCCATGAAATTGAAACAATCTTGAAAAATCACGTGACTCGAGCTTTGTCACCTCAACGCCTTCATAAATATGAAGCAACACTCTTAACAGCTGACAACATTACACTGAAACATCCAGCTTCCTTACTTCCACTACCCCATGAAGAACTTCCGCACCACGACTGCATAGAAGTCATACAAGAATCCGGAAAAACAAGGGAAGACCTCCAAGATACCCCTCTTGCAAATCCAGTTTTAACTCTGTACATTGACGGCTCTTCATATTACCTAAGTGGACATCGCATCACGGGCTTTACAGTTACGATGGAAATTGAAGTGTTAATATGCGAGCTACTTAGCCCCAGCCTAAGTGCACAAGCAGCCGAATTAATTGCCTTAACTGAAGCCTGCAAACTAAGCACAGATAAATCGGTTAACATCTACACAGACTCGCAATACGCCTTTGGAGTGTGCCACACCACAGGAAAAATTTGGAAACAAAGAGGATTTATAACCTCAGCGAGAACACACATTTTGAACAAAGAACAAATAAAAGGACTCTTACAAGCCTATTAGCCATGGATGAACAAGTAACACAATATATCCTAAATACTCAAAAAACTATAAAACAAAATCAGAATCAGGTCCAATTGGCACAATCAATACCACTAGAGGGATCATTGCATACCTTTTCCCCAGGGCATAAAATACGGATAAAGGTACATAAACAGAAAAATATTTTGTCTCCAAAATGGAAGGAACCCTTTCTTGTATTACTAACCTCTTTTTCTGTAATAAAGGTGGAGGGTAGAGATTCCTGGATTCATCACTCCCATGTAAAAAAGGGGACCAGATGGCAAAAACTGATCCTACAACAGAAACACCTAATTCGTAAAAATATGTCTTCACAAATAGTTATTCAGAACTGACTGGCCTTAAATTACATTTTAGCAGCACAAGGTGGAGTACATGCCCTAATTAATACTAGCTGCTACTTTTCTGTCAATCAAAATCAATTAATAGAAACAGATATTGAACAAAATAAAACTCATTTGCAAGTCTTACATGAAGTAGGACAAGAACAAACTTTTGATGCTTTAAATTGGCTAACATCATGGCTTCCTAATATTGCTCAATGGGCACAAAAACTTATAATGATCTTAATACTAATATTATTCACTTTTATTGTCTTTTATGTGAGTATTAAATGTTGTCTTTCTCTTTGCAATACTATAACTCCCAAGTATTATATAAATTAAATAGATCCTGATGGACAACAGAAGAGGAGGGTCTGTGAAAGACAAAATGCTAACTGCAATATGACTTGCTTAGAAGAATGAACACGACCTGAGACTATGAGCTTTTACCTCGGGGTCAATATGACCCAAAGACGCAACCTAAGCCAGCTCTTGCCAGCTAAGAACACCCCATACCAACGACAAAACAATAGAAGATTAACCCTTCAGTGGAACCAGGCATATAACCACGGCCAGAACTGCAATCGACCAGAATCCAGGATAAACCTCCCACACCTGCATGGGACATCGGTTTAGAACAATGAGGATTAACACACCACTGACCATACGTCTGTACCACCTGCGTGGGACAAGCATGTACTGATCCCGCATGGGAGAAGTACATACCGATTATGCGAGCAATAGTAACTGATTAGCCCACCCCTTAACATGAGTAACTTGATTGGTCTACACAACTGTATTGTAACATATATAAACCCTGCTTTCCTCTGTATTGGGGTCCCCCATGCATTAGGCTGGGGCACCACTACGTGCATAGCTAAAATATAAAAGAATAAATTCCTGTGGTAATTCTATGCCAAACGTCCTTGCCTCTCTCCTTGGATGGTGAAGAACTGACTTTTACAAACATATGAACCATTCATTAACCCCCACAATAAAGCTTCGTCTGTCAACTCTCAGCAGTGGGCCTGGTCTATGACCCTGTCATATGGAAAAAAAAGCTCAAAATAGATGAAAAGTCTTATGCTTTTTCTTACAACTGGGTATCCAGCACATATTTCAGGCGCTTCTCCAGTTGTTGCTGATAAGAAATTTCCCTTTGTGATGGACATGTGACATCAGGGATTTCAAGGACGACAAGAAGAGCTTCAATAAGTACATAGGTGACAAAAGGAAGACTAGGGAAAATGTGGACCCATTGCTCAACGAGATGAGGGACCTGGTTGCACAGGACATGGCAAAGGCCATGGAATTCCTTCTTTGCCTCAGTCTTTACTAGCAAGACCACCCTGGAGGATTCCCAGAGACCAGGGGGAAAGGCTGGAGCAAGGAAGACCTACACTTGGTGAAGGAGGGTCAGGTGAGGGAATACTTAAGCAATCTGGACATACATAAGTCCATGGGCCCTGATGGGATGCACCCACAAGTGCTGAGGGAGCTGGCAGATGTCGTTGCAAGGCCACTCTGGATAATATTTGATCGATCATGACGACTGGGAGAAGTGCCCGAGGACTTCTATGGCTTCTGTGATCATGGATCTACCCTTTGAGAAGCTGGGTCTGTTGCAAGCTGATAGGATTCACCTGACCAAGTGGGGCAAGAGGGTCTTTGCCAACAAGCTGCCCAGATCTATAAAGAGAGGTTTAAACTAGATTTAGCAGGGAAAGGGGATGGAGTTTTGAGCAACAGAGAAGAATCAGGGGCTGTTGAAATATTAGGAACTAACAGGGTTTCTTGAAACAAACTCAAAAACATCAACTTTCTGTTCAGCATGCATCATGTCTATTATGGTATCTATAACAATAAACGTGCCTGTGCGACTCACACCAGCGCTACAGTGAACCACGATTGGTCCAGCATGGGCAGGATTCAACATTTTGACTTTTTTCAGGAATTTCAGCATCCCTAGGTGTGAAAGGCACCCTGAAATCAGGCCAGCTGGTAAAATGAAGCTGCGTAATGAGCCTTGGAGCTTTACAGCCGTCATGAAGCGACTGAAAGCAGAACTTGCGGATGGTGTAGTCCAACCTGTGAAATGCCTCAAAGGAATTAGGGCCTGTTCCTCCAAAAAGGTGACAAGGTTGATAGCCCAGCTGAAGTGCCTCTATACCAATGCACGCGGCATGGGTAACAAGCAGGAGGAGCTGGAAGCCACTGTGCAGCTAGAAAGTTACAATCTAATTGCTACTGCTGAAACATAGTGGGACAAATCCTACGATTGGAGTGCTGCAGTCGGTGGCTATAAACTGTTCAGGAGGGACAGGCAAGGAAGGAGGGGTGGGAGGGTTGCTGTCTATGTAAAAAAAATTGATTGACTGCTCAGAGCTGTCTTTGAAAAATAGCAATGAACAGATTGAGAGCTTAAGGGGAAAAATTTTGGGGACAAGCCAACAAAGGAAACCTCGTGGCTGGTGTTTGCTACACACCGCCTGACTAAGAAGAGCCTATTGACGAAGCGTTCTTACTTCAACTACAGGAAGTATCACTCTCGCAGGCTCTGATCCTGCTGGGGGACTTCAACCACCCTGACATCTGCTGGAAAAGCAGCACAGCAAGCTGTAAGCAGTCCAGGAGACTCTTGGAGTGTGTCGATGATAATTTGTTAATCCAGGTGATAGACAGCCCAACCAGAAGAGAAGCGTTATTAGACCTGTTGCTCACCATCACGGAAGAATTAAGGACATTTTTCTTAGAGCACAAGAGGTCTCGATTCCCATGTGTAAGAAAACAGACAAGGAAGACAGAAGACCAGCATGGCTCAGTAAGGACCTCCTGGTCAAACTAAAGTGTAAGAAGGAAATGCACAGGCAGTCGAACCAGGAACATGTATCCTGGGAAAGAATATAGGGACGCTGCCCAGATGTGTAGGAACGGGATCAGGAAAGATAAGGCACAGTTGGAGCTGAATTTGGCAAGGGATACGAAGAATAATAAGGGCTTCTGTACAGGTACATTGGCCAGAAAAGGAAGGTTAAAGAAAATGTACCCCACCCATAAATAAGACAGGAGAGCTGGTGACAACCGACATGGAGAAGGCTGAGTGAGAATATGTGAGAGAAACAACTATGCAAACACCAAGGTCAGTGAAGAAGGAGAGGGACGAGGTGCTCCAGGCACTGGAGCAGAGATTCCCCTGCAGCCCGTGGAGAAGACCATGGTGAAGCAGGTTTTCCCCCTGCAGCCCATGGAGGTCCATGGTGGAGCAGATATCCACCTGCAGCCCGTGGAGGACCCACGCCAGAGCAGGTGGATGTGCCCGAAGGAGGCTGTGACCCCATGGAGAGTCCATGCTGGAGCAGGCTCCTGGCAGGAACTGTGAACCCATGGGGGACCCAAGCTGGACCAGTCTGTTCCTGAAGGACTGCACCCCATGGAAAGGACCCACGCTGGAGCAGTTAGTGAAGAACTGCAGCCCATGGGAAGGACCCACGTTGGAGAAGTTCATGGAGGACTGTCTCCCGTGGGACGGACCTCATGCTGGAGCAGGGGAAGAGTGTGAGGAGGAAGGAGCGGCAGTGACAACGTGTGATGAACTGACCACAACCCCCATTCCCCATCCCCCTGTGCCGCTCGGGGGGAGGAGGTAGAGAAAATCAGGAGTAAAGTTGAGCCCAGGAAGAAGGGAGAGGTGGGAGGGGGATGTATTTTAAGATTTAGTTTTTATTTCTCATTACTCTACTCTGATTTGATTGGCAAAAATTAAATTAATTTTTTAGTCGAGTCGAGTCTGTTTTGCCTGTGACAGTAATTGGTGAGTGATCTCTCCCTGTCCTTATCTCAACCCACAAGCCTTTCATTATATTTTCTCTCCCCTGTCCAGTTGAGGAGGGGGAGTGATAGAGCAGCTTGGTGGGCACCTGGCATCCAGCCAGGGTCAACCCACCACACTGATACGCCAGAGTTATTGTGCCATCCAGAGGCAACTCGATAGGCTGGAGAAATGGGCTGGCAGGAACCTTGTGCACTTCAACAATGGGAAGTGCCAAGTTCTGCACCTGGGGAGGACCAACCCCAGGCACAAATATATGCTGGGGGCCACCCAGCTGGAAAGCAGCTTTGCAGAAAAGGCCCTGGGGGGCCTGGTGGACACCAAGTTGAACATGAGCCAGCAATGTGCCCTTGCCGCAAAGAAGGCTAATGGCATCCTGGGCTGCATTAGGAAGCATGTTGCCAGCGGGTTGAGGGAGGTGATCCTTCCCCTCTGTGCAGCACTGATGAGGCCACACCTGGAGTCCTGTGTCCAGTTCTGGGCTCCTCGGTACAAGAGAGACATAGACATACTGGAGAGAGTCTAGCACAGGGCCACGATGGTAATTAAGGGACTGGAACATCTCTCCTATGAGGAAATGCTGAGAGAGCTGGGACTGTTCATCCTGGAGAAGCGAAGGCTCAGCAGGGAATCTTATCAATGTATATAAATATCTGAAGGGATGGTGCAAAGAGGATGGAGCCAGGCTCTTTTCAGCAGTGCCCAGGGACAGGACAAGAGGCAATGGGCACAAACTGAATCACAGGAGTTTTCATCTGAACATCAGGAAACACTTTTTTACTGTGAGGGTGACTGAGCACTGGAACAGGTTGCCTAGAGAGGTTGTGGAGTCTCCCTCCTTGGAGATATTCAAAAGCCATCTGGACATGGTCCTGAGCAACTGGGTCTAGGTGGCCCTGCTTGAGCAGGGGGGTTGGACAAGATGATCTCTGGAGGTCCCTTCCAACCTAAACCATTCTGTGGTTCTGTGAAATCAAGAATTCATTGGGATATTGTGCTATCAGCAATGGAAATAGTGATATTGGTGTTATGAATATGGAAAAATGGCAGGTAGTAAAGAATAACTTTTCTTTAAAAATATTGGTAGGGAAAGAATGGCTTCATCTCATTAATCTTTTCTTCACAGATGCTGTACACAGAGCTCTTACAACCTCAGAGCACTGCTATATCATTTCTTGGCAATCTGTGCTAATCTGTAATGTGGCAGTTTTGAAAATGTGCATGTATTAGAATACTAATACATTTTGCACATTATGTTAGTTGAGAAACATATCTACTTTAGTGTCCTAGAAAATATACAAATGTCCATAGTATAGTCAACTTGTAAATGATATATACAGTGTCCTATAGATAGGTGTGTACTTTGACATTCAGATATTCAGGATCATCTATCAGCATCTAATATAGGAGGCGTTTTTTCAAAGACTGTGACAAAATCCATTTTTGTTTTCAAGGAATAAAAACTTATTTTGCTGCATCAAGAGTTGCTTCATTCTTTACATTTAGTTGCAAAACCAAGGTAAGCCTTGCAAATGCTATAAAAGTTTATATGAACTACTAGTATATGGTTAGCTTTTTGACCCACATGGTTAGGAGGAGATGCAGTGAGGCAAATCATCAGCTTCCTGCCTGAAACAACAGAAGTACATTTAAAAACTTTGTTATACTGTACAGCAAAATAAAAAGCCAGAAGAGGAAAGCGCCTTGGGGCTGTCATGAACACAAGAGGAGTGTGGAAGCAGATAATAGGAGAGGAACACCCATGGCACTAGACCACACTCCATTTGCCTTCAAGGCAAAATGTTACTTTTGAGGATAAGGCCTCTGCAAGCAGTATTTCCATTCCTGTTTGGCAGGCCCAGCACCTATAGAAACATCTCCTGCTTAGAGTCTTTTTACTATACTTTCCTCCTCTTTCTATTTTTCAGTTTATATGCTTTTTTCTCCATTTTTCTTACTTTTGTTTCTCTCTTCTCTGATGTGCCTCTCATCATTTCTTTAGTTTTTCTAGCTTTCACCTCTCTCCTATATACATATTGTGCAGTTCTTGTCATCCCAACATCATATCTGGTCATTTTCCTCCTCATCTTTCTCTTTCCCTTTCCATAGAATAGAATAGAATAGAACAGAAGTAGAACAGTTAGAAGGGACCTACAATGATCATCTAGTCCAACTGCCTGACCACTTCAGGGCTGACCAAAAGTTAAAGCATGTTATTAAGGGCATTGTCCAAATGCCTCTTAAACACTGACAGGCATGGGGCATTGACCACCTCTCTAGGAAGCCTGTTCCAGTGTCTGACCACCCTCTCGGTAAAGAAATGCTTCCTAATGTCAACTCTGAACCTCCCCTAATGCAGCTTTGAACCATTCCCATGCATCCTGTCACTGGATACCAGGGAGAAGAGATCAGCACCTCCCTCTCCACTTCCCCTCCTCAGGAAGCTGTAGCGAGCAATGAGGTCACCCCTCAGCCTCCTTTTCTCCAAACTAGACAAACCCAGAGTCCTTAGCTGCTCCTCATAGGGCATGCCTTCCAGCCCTTTCACCAGCTTTGTTGCCCTCCTCTGGACACATTCAAGGACCTTAACATCCTTCTTAAATTGTGGGGCCCAGAACTGTACACAGTACTCAAGGTCATGTTGTAACAATCAAATGTATATATACAATACACATAAAGATTGATGCTGCTATAGAAATCCACTGTAGAGCCCTACCCTATCTCCATAGGAACTTAGACAGTGTACTTTTGTCTAATAAGTAGGATGTGGCTGTCGAAAGCAGAAGTGTAACTGATGTATTACTAGTCTAGTTAGTAAACCATGAAGAATGGCTTAGATCTGCCAAAATGGTAGGAAACTAGGGGAAAGGTAATTCCGGCAGGGGGAGATCGTGACCGCCGACTCACGGACCACCTACCCCAATTATACCACCGACTCAAATGATGAAGTTGAGGAACAACAACTAAGCATGCGTACTAATTTACATGCTAGGCGAGGAGATTTTAACCAATCATTTAATAGGAGAATACTGCATATGTATTAGGAAGTTGAATATGTTAATGCTTTGTGTATAAATAACTGTTAATTTGAAAGCTGTGTGTGCTGTTTTGGGATAGGCACCCATATCTGCACAAACATGCAATAAAATACCTCTGCTCTGTGTGTATATTGGCATTTTGCACACCGGGTAAACGAACTCCGATTTTTGGGACACCAGTCAGTCCACACCGACGCTAAATAGAGCGGGATAATCACCTCTTTTGACCGGCTGGTTATACCGTGTTTAATGCATCCCAGAATGCAGTTTGCCCTCTTGGATGCCAGGGCACATTGCTGACTCATATTGAGCCTATTGTTGACCACCATCCCCAGATCCCTTTCTGCAGGGCTGCTCTCCAGCTGCTCCTCTCCCAATCTATACTTGTGCCCAGCGTTACTCCGTCCCAGGTGCAGATTCCGGCACTTGGGCCTCTTAAATTTCATGCCACTGATGATTGCCCAATGCTCCAATCTATCTAGATCCCTCTGCAAGGCCTCTTGTCCCTCGAGGGAGTCAACAGCACCTCCCAGTTTGGTATCATCAGCAAACTTGCTAAGGGTGCATTCAACTCCTGCCTCCAGATCATTGATAATAATATTGAACAGAACTGGCCCTAGAATTGAGCCCTGAGGAACACCGCTGGTGACCGGTCACCACCCAGATGTAGCCCCATTCACTACAACCCTTTGAGCCCTGCTGTTCAGCCAGTTCTTCACCCAGCGCACCGTGAACCCGCTCATCCCACAGTTGGACAACTTGTCCAGATGGACGCTGTGAGGGACAGTATCAAAAGCCTTCCTAAAATCCAGAAAAACTACATCCACCGCCTTCCCTTCATCCACTAGGCAGGTGACCTTATTGTAGAAGGATATTAAGGTAGTTAAACAGGACTTTCCCTTTGTGAACCCACGTTGACTGTGCCTGATGATTGCATTGTCCTTTAAATGCCTTTCGATAGCACCCAGTATGATCTTCTCCATAATTTTTCCAGGTCCTGAGGTTAGACTAACAGGTCTGTAGTTTTCTAGGTCTTCCCCCACGCCCTTCTTGTAGATTAGAATAACGTTGGCTAGCTTCCAGTCAGCAGGGACCTCCCCAGACTCCCAAGACCTTTGGTAGATGATTGAGAGGGGTCCTGCTATAACATCCGCTAGCTCCTTCAGTACTCTGGGATGAATCCCATCAGGCCCCATGGACTTGTGAATGTTCAGCTGATACAGCTGGTCCCTTACAAATTCAGTGTCCACAAATGGAAAGTCACTGTTCCCACACTCGTGGTCCTCTGACTCAGGGGACCGGGCAGCCCAAGGTCTATCATTAATATTAAAGACTGAGGCAAAAAAGCATTGAATGCCTCTGCTTTTTCTTAATCCGTATTTGTCAGGTGACCATCTTCAACAAGCATCGGTCCAATGTTTTCTTTAGACCTCCTCTTGCTATTAACATACTTTAAAAAGCCTTTCTTGTTGTCTGACACAACGCTGGCCAGTTTCCACTCTAGTTGAGCTTTGGCCTTTCGTGTCTTCTCCCTGCATATGCGAACCACGGCTCTGTAATCTTCCTGCGAAGCCTGACCTTGCTTCCAGAGATCATACAATTTCTTTTTCCTCTTGAGCTCCTCGAGGAGTTCCCTGTTCAGCCAAGCTGGTCTTCTGCCCCGCTTGCTTGACTTATGACACAGTGGGATTGCCTGCTCCTGTGCTTTTAAAAGGTGGGTCTTAAAAAATGACCAGCACTCATGTACTGTTAAGCCCTCAAAAGCAGATTCCCAGGGGACACTGCTAAGTAGCTCCCTGAATAGCTTAAAAGTTTGCTCTCTTGAAATCCAGGGTAGCAACTCTGCTGACCTTTTTTTCCTCATTACACTGAAAATTTTAAACAACGCAACCATTTCATGATCACTGTGGCCAAGACAGCCACCTACCATCACATCTCTATTCACAAACAGCAAGTCTAGGAGGGCATCTTTCCTAGTTGGCTCACTGAGTACTTGTGACAAGAAATTATCTTCAACAAACTTCAGGAATTTCCCAGACTTCCTTGTCACAACAGCAGTATGGTATTCCCAGTTGATGTCTGGGAAGTTGAAATCTCCCATGAGGACAAGGGCTACCGATCCAGAGATTTCTCCTAATTGCCTATAGAATAAGTCATCAGTGCTATCATCCTGGCTGGGCGATTGATAGTAGACACCCATTACGACATCTGCTTTGTTTTCCATCCCCCTAATCCTCATCCAGATGCTCTCGACCACATCCTCCCTAACTGTAAGGGCTGTACAGTCAAACCTCTCCTTTACATACAGTGCCACTCCTCCACCTTGCCTGCCCTGCCTATCCCTCCTGAACAGCCTATATCCCTCCATCCCAGCACTCCAGTCATGGGACTCATTCCACCAAGTATCCTTGTATTTTCCTCTCTCCTCCTCTATACTGGAAGTAGTTTCTTTTCAGACAGCTGAATGTTATCATCACCAAGTAACTTGAACTCAGAAAGTGATGTGGCAAGAAGGTAGGCTGTTAGGCGTACAGAATAATGAGGAGCAATAAGTATTGCTATACTCTTAAAGGCCATATGAGACTTACACTACAACAATATGAAATGTTGCAGTACCAACACCTTAAAAATGTTGTGAATCTCTTGTCTCTCTTAAATAACTTAGGGACTGAGAAAACATTTCCTGGAGGTAAGCTGAGTTCTTTAATTTCTTTGGTTTATTAAGTGATATCATGTTGGATCCAACAGCCTGAGAGAGGCGAGGCTGCTGCCATTCCATGTCCCCAGGTTCAACCAGGAGTGAGGATGAAGTTGTATTCCCAGTAGGCACATGCACACAGAACACACATATACACCGCATATATGCATATATACATGGCCAGCCACACAGATCACAGTCACTCAGAGCACTCACGTGAACACAGACAGCGCCAACGTCCTCATCCTGCTCCCTGCTCTCTGGCTGGAGAGGATGGAAGTCCACTAGTGAGACTATATATATGCATATACACAAGGTGGATCCCTTAAGCAGCTGGGCTCAGGCACTCACTCTGCCCAGTAGCTGTCCCCTGGATCCCAGTCTCCCCAGCTGCTGGCACCTGAACATACAAGCCCCTGAAGCTGCAGCCCCCCTCCAGTTGCTGGTACAGACCATCTCACTCGCACACACGCTCACACTCATAGCTGGCTGGGACTCCCCTGGTCCACAATAGCCAACCCCTCCATGGTCTCACCCTTAGAGACAAATCTGGCTCCCAGGCCACTTCACCTACTCACTGGCTACTCTGGCTTGATCATTGCTAGTGATCACACACTTACTTGCACACCTGCATTCGCTCCCATTGCTGCCACCACAGAAACATGGTCCCTCCAACTCGTGGTCTGACTCCAGTTGCTGGCACTCACACCCCCATACACACACATGCACACAGAATAGAAAGCCCTCACCCAGGAAAGAGTTAGATAGGAATTTAATAAGAAGATAGGACAGACTGCACTGATCAGGCACAGGGCATGGCCAGACAAGCGTACTGACCGGCCAACTATTTACATGTGAGTGGCCCCTCTTATCCCCTTACCCCTCTGTTTTCCCACACTTGTTCTTCCCCAAATCACCTAAACTCCTTGCTTTTCCCACCTTTGGTTCCTTCCCTAAACATCCCATAATGAGTCCTGTGCAATCCTGAACTGCTCTTCACCTGCATCCCATAATGTGTCCCACTCCTAGGCAGCAACCCCCCCTTAGTCCAAAAGGTGATCTGGAGAGCTGCTCCACCTGGACAACGGTGCTGATGGCTCTGCTGGGACAGCCCTGAGAGGGGCCCAGACAAGGTGCTCATTCTTCAGGAGTCCTTAATTTGGGTTCCTGCCTGCCATTGTGCATCCCTGTGCTCCTCTAGGCTTTTGGGAGAAGGGCCTGTGATGGGCTGATGGCCCATGTGATGGGCCTGGGAGGAGCTGGGCAGGGTATTATTTGGGCTCTCCCTCCTGTCAGTTGCCTCTCTGTGCTCCTTTGTGGGTGTGCAGATGAGCTTTTATCACATAACTTAACAAAGGTTAGCATGAATGTAACTGTAATATTTAGACATCAGAAGACAAAGAGAATAAAGATTTAATTCCTGTAAAAAATAATTTGGACATGACTTTTTTTAAAGTAAGGTTTACAGAAATGAGTTTAATAAACTTTATAACAGTAATTTTCTCTATCAGAGCTTCCTACTGATGGCTTGTCTGCATACACACTGTGTTTCTTTTATGGGTGGGAGACATACCCTGTTAAAATGTTCATCTTAATTGGCATCTGTGTCACTAGTTCCTGACTGGTTGCCTCTAATTGGCTTAGACTTCTGGCTGGGGGAATCGCCTCACGCCTGTTTGGCCTGTCATTGCTTAGACTTACTATGTCCCTGGGCTTATTTCCAAGGTATAGTGTGTAGAGGTCTGATGTAGTTGCATTTCCCTCTGAGAAACAGAACTGAACATCACTTGGCAATGATGCCCCCAAAAAACTTGAAGTCAGGATGCAGGGGAGAGGAAAAGAAGAGATTATAGTTATAGATACACATGATTTTTGTTGTGTTTGAACAGCTTGGGTCTCTGTTGTGTTTGAACAGTAGCAGACTGACTGATTACCTGAGTGCCCTGTAATTTGCCAGTCAGCATGGCCAGCCTATCATTGGGATAAAAGATGCTTCAGGAAGTGTATTCAGAACAACTGCCTTCTTCAAGAATATCAATGTATATCTAGTATCTTGGAACAGGTATAGCACTAGCTCCCTGAGAATGAAGGTTTTGGCACATTATTGTTTGTTGACTTACCCCAAAGATATACTTCTGGAGTTTCTCTAGAGTGGTAGGAAAAAGTTCAGTAGTTTGGAGTCAATGCTCTTCCCTTTTCTGTGCTTCAGCATGGATCTTTCAGTCTCATTTTACTAACAAATGTGACAGTTTTTCCTTTAGATAGTATTAATTGAAAAAGATTTGTTTTTCTCCACAGGAAGCACATCTCCTAAATGTCCATGGACCTTTATAGCCTCTGTTTTTCTGATGATTGGTGCCACAAGGTACCAATCTAAAATGTCAGGGCATGAATTCAAGTCCTGGAGAGAATGTATTATTTTTTTCTCTTGGTAATTTAGATTGTTACATCTTGCTACTCTATTATCTTTACTATTAAAACATATTTTAGCTTTGCCAAGGAAGCTGAGCATAACCAAAATAAAACAGGTTTGTCTGGTTCTTCTTTGTATAGATGTAGCTTCTCAAAATCTTAACAGAGGCTCTGTAAAACCACATCACACACAAAATTAGGTTGAATAAACAGTAGCCTTTTTTTCTAAAGGCAGGGATTTTTCTTGCTTTGATAGAAGTATATAGATTTTGCAGTTGCTAATTTTAGCTCTATAGTTTACAATAAACATTCTAAAGCCTTTATTTTAAATTTTTGGAAGGAGAGAAAAAGTACATTTAATGTCATGTTCTCTTTGTCCAAAATCAGAAAGCGAGAGCTTTTATTATTTACTTAATGATTAAGTGTGTGTTTGCAGTGCTGCAATCCCCTAGGGTTTTGTTAAAGAAAGAAAAATTTTGGATTTTTCCATTTGGAAATTTCCATTTGGAAAAAAAATGGATTTTTGCTCATTGCCATGTTAATTCAGAGCTCCTAAAGGTGTTCATTAGCACAGAAGTGTTAATAAATTTAATCAACTGTTCAAGAGCAATTTGGGGTCTTCTAAGTTGTTTTCTGATTATCACTGCTTTATAGATCTGAATTGTTGTTCTTAAAGTTTCTCATATTTAAGTGGTCTTGACTGGTATTTCTTCCTTTAAGGGCTCTGTAAGTGCATTAATTAAAATCTAAGGTCAAGTCACTATATTTTTGGAGGAAATACAAAACTGACCAATATCTGAAAAAGTTTGTTTTTAGAATGTCTTGGACTGTGCATTATTACTGTCCAGTGGATGCATACATATATGATGTGTAGTACATATATGATGTAGGGCCACAATGGTGATTAAGGGACTGGAACATCTCTCCTATGAGGAAAGGCTGAGAGAGCTGGGACTGTTTAGCCTGGAGAAGCGAAGGCTCAGGGGGGATCTCATCAATGTATATAAATACCTGAAGGGAGGGTGCAAAGAAGACGGAGCCAGGCTCTTTTCAGCGGTGCCCAGGGACAGGACGAGAGGCAACGGGCACAAACTGAAACACAGGAGGTTCCATCTGACCATCAGGAAAGACTTTTCCACTGTGAGGGTGACTGAGCACTGTGTTGTAGGAATTATGCAGCTGCCACCTAGATCATGGTAGGAATTATGTGGAGGCCACCTCAACAGGGCTTGTCCCTAGGTTCTGCTCTAATAAAAGAATCAAACAGAGTTCCTTCTTCTACTATGTTTAATATGCAATAGTAGTTACAGCTCGAGCTGGGTGCCTCCGAAGAGGGACCCTGCCTGTCGATTGTTACTGGATTTTATAGTCTCTATAGGTCGCTTCATTTCCTGATGGCACTTCTGCTCATCCAATCCTGTTTGCAGAGTCTGGGGTCTTCTCTTGATTTGCTCTCGCAGCCTCCAGGAACCCTTTTTGTCTGTGTCTTGAGATGTTTCCTTATCTTTTGTTACAGAATATGCTGTAGTTAAACTTTTGCTTATACTTCCTTACCTACTGGTTACATTTCCATAGATAAAAACAAAGGTTAAAGTACAATTCATGCAACCTAAGGCTTTGTTTACTTTAGTCACTAGTGCTAAGCTCTGGAACAAATTAGTCTCTCACTACAACTGGAACAGGTTGCCTAGAGAGGTTGTGGAGTCTCCCTCCTTGGAGATATTCAAAAGCCATCTGGACATGGTCCTGGGCAACTGGCTCTATGTGACCCTGCTTGAGCAGGGGGGGTTGGACAAGATGACCTCCAGAGGTCCCTTCCAACCTCAACCATTCTGTGATTCTTTCTCTACATGAGGAGGAAGGTGAAGAGGTTGTTCTGTGACTTGTTTTAACTTTTCACTAGTCCCCTGGAAGCCCACATGGGTGCGATACAGGAATTACATTTCTACAGATTGGGAAATAACAGTGATAGTGGCTAAAAAAGGTCGTTGTGCCTCTTATTACATGTTCAACTACTGGTAGTAAACATTTAAGAGAAAAACTGCATTAAGATTAATGAGAAACCAGGTATGCAAGACTTTTTTTCAGGCAGCTAGTCTTATTGCTGATACATTAGAATATAGGTCACTTCATATATAGAAGTGCCTGTGATTCTTAGTGTCGTGTTTATACTTGATTACAGCTAAAACTGTATTATGAAGGTGTATTGGACTATAGTGACTGCAGTGAATTGTGCTGCATGCCTCATTAACTAGGTGATGGACAAAAAAACCCGCCTTTATGCCCTGGTCCTGTACTTACATGCCTGACTTAAACATGTCCATAAGTGTTTTTGTGATGAGAGCTTATGTCAGCAAGTTTTCCTTTGTGGTGTTTGATCTGTGTTTTTTCTTGTAGAGGGAAGAAAAATGGAGCTCAGTTTCCAGTAGTTTTGGAAAACAGATTACTCTCTTAAATTTCTCACAAGTTTTGAGCTGGCCTGATACTTTAAATACTTAGGCAGGGCTGATCTTATGTAGTATGGAGCCCCAAGCAAAGCTCAGGTCCTACATTTTTCCCCCCTTTAAATTATAATTGTTTTGCTTTCTTAAGCTCCTCAAGGCTCATACTAGTTTTTAGTATAGATTCCATCTCCTCTTCTTCCACTCTCCTGACAAATTTCCTCACCTCTTCAATCCAGGAGTCTCTCCCAGGTTTCTACCTCAAATAGGTTCTGATACTACCAATGAATCAGCTACTAGCTATGCTCTCAAGCAGTAGGTGGTTAGGAGATGAGTTTATGTGTTAATGGCTCTGTGCCCCAAACACTGACATCAGCTGAACATGATGGGTGCACATTTTATATATTCCCCGTGGACCGATCAGCTAATGTGCAGTAGCTTGATAAGGATCTTCAAAAACAGAGGACACTAAATAGTTTACTTGGACTGCTTGTATGCACGACTTCATTTAGGCTGCTCAACTGTGGGATTTTGATTTAGTGATATGAGCAATTTTTTAATTATAGTTAAAGATTTTAAAATAGACAACAGATTTTGAGTTCACTGAGCTCTCACTTTATTAAACAGTGATTTATACATCTATAATGACTCTAACTGACTTAAGGGATAATTTATGTCATGATGTGTATGATATATGGATCTAAAGAGACTAAAGAATGAAAAAGGAACTGTCTGATCCCTGTAAAACTGTCCGTTGTCAGAAAGATTTAAGAACTGTGTTTGAAAACTTTGTTTAGAAAGAGCAGGAATAAATGTATCTAAGTTTCTTGTGCTGTCTGGATGACATTCTCATTGGGTATATCTAGTCCAACAAACAAGGTTAGGAACTAGTTTTTAAGCTTTTGTATTATTTTATATTCTGTAACTTGTTCAAAAAGCTATATTTTTATAAACATATAAAACTGATTATACAACTACTGGTCTAACAAATTTGTCCTTTTCCCCAGTCTTCACAGTGCTCATGGAAAATACTGTATTTGCAGCTACAGGATGGATACAGAGATCCCAAGACCCCATTGGAGAAGTTCACATGCTGCCTGCACCAAACAAGGAAATGGAAGCGATATCTCCTGGGAGCAGCAGGGACTTATTATGAGCAGGAGCTTAAATGCAGACGTATCATTCCCTGTGCCACTTACCTATCTAGTAGGGTTTGTCAAATGAGAAATCTCCTTATGCTCTTCTCATATGCAACATGAGCAAGTTAACTATCATAAGAAAAACACTTATGCACATTCTTAAATTTGCCCATGCAAACTTTGTATGCACTTCAGTAGAATAGCTCATGTGTGCAAAGTTAAGTAAACACACAGGTACTCGTGGGACCAGGGCTTAACTTTCTGCCTAAGGGGGAAAAGAATCATGGAATGTAGATTTGTCTAGCAATTAAAATACACAGGTGGACTAGTGTGAACTCCAGAAACTATATACAGCAAAGGCAACTGAAACTTCTTTTATGTTCTACCTTTTTTATTTTACTATTACAGGGCTGTGTTTTTTGAAATTAAATATATTTGTAGCAGGTGCGGTATTTAACAGCATATTCGAGAAAGCATTTCCTGCCAAGGCTACTTTTAAAGCCAACCTCTTCTGGACCCTCACCGATATCTCTTTTACGCTTTGAAACATTTCCCCCTCAAAGTATCGAGATAAAAACAACCCCAAATGTCCTTTCCCCAGCACCCCCGACCTCGGCGGGACGCCGTCCAGCCCGCCCCCGCCCCGCCCTCGGGGTGCGCGGCCCGCCGTTCGGCGGGGCAGCACGGCCCCTAGCAGGGGTCACTGCTGCCGCGGCGCACGGGGCCGCTTCCGCCTGAAGGGACAGCGGGTGGCAGGAGCCCGCGCGGAGCTGGTAGGAGTCAGGACAGTTGCTCCCTCCTTCTCGGGAACCGGCACAGCTGAGTACGGCCTGCCGGAGGCCGCCCTGGCAGAGGGGCAGCAAGGGTCCGGCTTTGCCCTCGCAGTGAGGCGGCGCCGATGCCGGATGGGATGCCGTGAGATGCGAGGCGGTGTGGTGCCGCTGCTCCCCTAGCCCCGGGCCGGCTCCGTAGGCTGCGCCGCTGCTGGGGGCAAGGCGAGCCGGCGGAGTGCGCTGCCGCCGAGGCAGGCGCTGAGCAGCCAGCCCGTGGGCAGCAGCTTCTCTGCGGGGCAGGTGGCGTCCGCCGACCCGTGTCGTGTGTGTAGTGGTGCCGCTCCGCGCCCCCAGGCCACCGCTGCCCGCCCGCGGGGGAGCCCGCCCAGCGCGGAGGACAGGACGAGGCGAGGCGAACGGCGGCGGGCTTCCCCTCGTTTGCGTCGCTCCCGGCGCCCAGCAGCGCTCCCCTCTGGCCCCTGCTCCTCCTGCTGAGGCAGCCGGGGGAGAAGGCGAGCCACGGCGGCGGATAGCACCCTCTGCACATGGCCGCGGACAGCCGAGGGACGCCAGCCCCGCGCCGGCTGAACACCGCCACTACCCCGCTCCGCTAGGAGGGCTCTGCGGCCTGAGGTAACGCGCTCGTCTGACTGGGGCTCCTCCCCCCACCCCACCCCTCGCCGCAGTGGAGAGGGCTTCCTCGGCGCCCGCTCCTCTACACAAAGAAGAGGCGAGGAAATGTGCGTAGACGGGGCGGGTGGGCGCCTTGGTGCCTCCCTGGGGCGGCGGGGGTGGGAGCCGCCGTGACAGCGAGCCGGGGGGCGCAGAGCGGCGAGCTGCCCGCGGACGAGGGCTGTGCCCTGGGTTCTTTCCTACCGCAGGATTTTTTCCTCCCCCTTTTACACAGGGAGCTTCCGGCACCCCTGCCCAGGCTCTTCTGCGGGATGGCCGCAGCAGGGGACTCCCCCGCAGGGCTGGGCGCTGCGCCTTAGCAGCCGTCGGCTTCCAGCCGCCCCGGCGGGGTGCAGAGCCGAGTGCGGCCCAGCTTCGGCTGAACCTCAGCCCCTCCCTCCTCTTCGCCTCATCCTCGGCCATCGCAGCGGGGATGGATTGTTTCTGCGCTGCCCCGGAGAAATTTTATTGCGAAGTTTTGGTTCTGGATGAGTCCAAGTTGACCCTGACCACTCAGCAGCAGGGCATCAAGGTAAGGGCGGGAGGCGCCCGGCGGGGCTGCGGGGGAGCCCCCGAGGAGAGCTGCCGCGAGGTGCGGGTATCCAGTGACGTTTAACTCCCCATCGAGTTTCGGTAGTCGAAAAGGGAGCGGCGATAGGGAAAGGCGGTTTTGGGATCCCGCAGGAGGCGAAAAAATAATTTCGTAACTTTCGTTGCGGTCTCTCAAGGGACAGATTAATCGGGAAGACGCACCTCGGTAGGGCAGACATGGCTTTGGAGAGTCTACTTAGATACTCATTTAAATGAGCAGGTGCCGAACGCTCTGTAGCACCCAGGATACTTAGTACAAGTTTTTGGGGTTTTTTTAACATGCTGAGAAAAAAAAAAGGTCAGAAGGTGGCTGCGTGCACGGGCTGTTGCACACCCTTGTTGAGTCACTCCCACTCTCCCTCTGCCTTTGGCCACTGCTCCCTGCGGTGCTCTCTGGGGCTGCTGGCCCCTCTGTGGAAGACCGCCGGGAGTGAGCAGATTTGGGCGCACCCTCACGACTCCTGGCCTGGAAGGCAGCAGCTCCCGAGCGGAGGGGTGACAATTTCACTTCATCTCTGAGCCCAGCGGCTGGTAGCCTGGTCGGTGGGAAAAGCTGTACACTCCTGCAGCGCACTCTGCACTCTTCAAAGTAGTAATCTGCCAAACTAATGAGTCCTGACAGAGCATGTGAAAATGGAGTTTTTTCTAAAGGCCCTTTAACTTGGTCGGGTTTGGTTAAGCCTGATGACAGGAAGTGGCATATCTCAGACAATTGAAGCTCTTGTTTGAAAGCACAGGGACTTGAATTTATTATTAACATAAGAACATGGTTTCAGTGTTGGATCAGAAAAAAAAATATCAGTTCTTCTAAATTTATTCTTGGAAATAGCTGTTCTATTTTAGCTGAGACATTCAAAGAATAAAAATCATCCTGTGATAGCCTGTATGTTTCAGCTTGAATGATTAAAGTTTGATGAAGCATCTGGGGAAAAGAAAAACTAAAGAGGGGGAGCCAGAATAAATTTAACTACCAGCCCTACATGTATTGATAATTGCCAAGCTTTGCCGAATCAAGTACTTGCAAATAGACTCATAAATCCATATTTATCACAGAGTAGTAAGCAAATCCCAGTTATGTTTTAATTCAGGGCCTACCTAGGGTTTTTGAAATCTAAGTTTAGACACTTGTGGAAAAACTTACATTTATATATGCAGATGTGGGTATATCTATTATGCACGCATATACGTTTTTGTTGCCTGTAAATGTGCAATCAGGTTATTAAAACACTAACCTGCAAAGATAGTCCTACGGTTAGCTTCATGAATCCAAACCCTGAAAGGTGAGGGGTTTATGCAGTGTCTAATAAAAATAAATGCCCCATGGGAAAGAAAGGGTGTGAAGATGTAGCTTCTTTTTAAGAGTGTATGACTTGCAATGTTGGGAAAGGTCTAGTTAAAGCTGAGGGTGTGGTTTCCTGCCATATTTAGTGTGGCCTGACTGGTATGATGCTGAAGGTTTGGTCCATTCCATCTGCACCTTCTCTATTGAATCTAACCCCTGAGTAGTCATAGGGTGAGTTAGAACAAAAGTAACAGGTTTTTACTATTTTGGGGTAGGCACTGGGACTGTACAGCAGAGGACTTTAGGGAAAGGAGAACCTCTCTTTTTGTAGCAGTCTGGGTGGTTTGTTTTTTTATTAAATTTGTATAATGTGTGTGGTGGGTTGACCCTGGCCAGCAGCCAAGCACCCACACAGCTGCTTGCTCAGACCCCCCCAACAGCGGGATGGGGGAGAGAATAAGAAGAGCAAAACCGAGAAAGCTCGTGGATCGAGATAAAGACAGTGGAAAATTGAAGGAAAGAGGAAACAAAAAGCAAACACCACCAAGCGATGCAAAGGCAATCATCACTCACCACCTCCCACAAGCAGACCAATGCCTAGCCAGTCTCTGAGCAACGGCCACCTTGGAAGCCAAACTCTCCCCCCACTCTTCTTCCTCTACCCCATTTTTTATTACTGAGCATGACATATGGTATGGAATATCCCTTTGGCCAATTCAGGTCAGCTGTCCTGGCTGTGCCCCCTCCCAACATCTTGCTCACCCCTTGCTGGGGGGGGGGCAGGGCAGAGTGGGAAAGAGAGAAAGTCTTGATGCTGTGCAAGCACTGTTCAGCAATAGGTAAAACACTGGTGTGTTATCAGCACTGGTTTAGCGACAAATCCAAAACACAGCACCATACAAGCTGCTATGAAGAAAGCTAACTCCATCCCAGCCAGACCCAGTACAATCTCCACCCCTTATTCCATACCATTTGTGTCATGCTGTATTGGGTTTGCGTGGCAAGGTTTTGGTAGTGGGGGGGGGGCTACAGGGGTGGCTTCTGTGAGAAGATGCCAGAAGCTTCCCCCATGTCCAATAGAGCCAATGCCAGCCGGCTCCAAGATGGACCTGCCGCTGGCCAAGGCTGAGCCAATCAGTGATGGTGGTAGCGCCTCTGTGATAACATATTTAAGAAGGGGGGAAAAAAAACCCTGCACAACACCAGCAGCAGTCAGAAGAGAGGAGTGTGAACATGTGAGAGAAATAACTATGCAGACACCAAGGTCAGTGAAGAAGGAGGGGGAGGAGGTGCTCCAGGTGCCTGAGCAGAGATTCCCCTGCAGCCTGTGGTGAAGACCATGGTGAGGCAGGCTGTCCCCCTGCAGCCCATGGAGGTCCACGGTGGAGCAGATATCCCGTGGAGGACCCCACGCTGGAGCAGGTGGATGTGCCCTGAAGGAGGCTGTGACCCTGTGGAGAGCCCATGCTGGAGCAGGCTCCTGGCAGGACCTGTGTACTCATGGAGAGAGGAGCCCACGCTGGAGCAGGTTTTCTGGCAGGATTTGTGACCCTGTGGGGGACCCACGCTGGAGCAGTCTGTTCCTGAAGAACTGCACCCCATGGGAAGGACCCACGTTGGAGAAGTTCATGGAGGACTGTCTCCCGTGGGAGGGACCCCATGCTGGAGCAGGGGAAGAGTGTGAGGAGTCCTGTGAGAGACTGAAAGAGTTAATGTCTCAAACATTGTGGCGACTTGAGGACTTGAGGTGCTATTTGCATGGTGACGGCAGGTCGGCGAGCACGGGGTGGGGGAGAGCGAGAGCGGTGGGGGAGAACGAGAGCGGGATGTGGAGAGCGCGTCGGAGGATGCGCGGTTCCAGGTTCTGCCGGACCTGACCATATATGGCCAGAGGTCACACAGAGTTCATCTGAGGAAGGGGCTTGCAACTGCCCGAGAGACCCCTCGCGACCACCCCCCTCCCCCAGCGCCTGCGCAGAAGATTGAGAACTTTCTAGAACAAGAACCATGTAAGTCCTGAAGGGGCGTACCTGGAGGCAGGGATTAGCCTATAAAAGGCTCGCCCCCCCCCCCCCCCCGGGAAGCGCACGCGCGCCCACCACTGGAGGATTGCCACGCCTGTCATCGTCATCGCGGGATCCAAGGGTGGTGATACTTTTTCTTTCTCTTTCCTCCTCTCTTTTCCTTTCCTTTTCTTGCTTCTCTCTTCCTCTGCTCTTTCCAATATGTATGCAAGTTTGGGAAAAATTGTGACGGGTTGCCCGGAAAATAGCTCCATTGCCAAACCGCCTTTGTTCGTTCGTTAAGCTCGCCAGTTCGTTAAGTTTGTCCGTTTGTGGAATTTGCCAGTTAATAAAGTTGCTGGCCAGACTGTTCCTCTGGGTCATTGTCGTGACTCTACCGACCACGCGGCTCTGCCGAGCAGAGATCGGCTTTTGTCGGTACACAAACAGTTGGGGAATCGAAAAATTTCACCCCTCTCGCAACCCACCAAGTGGGACGAGACAAGTCCTCCCCCTGAGGAGGAAGGAGCGGCAGAGACAACGTGTGATGAACTGACCACAACCCCCATTCCTCGTCCCCCTGCGCCGCTCAGGGGGAGGAGGTAGAGAAAATCAGGAGTAAAGTTGAGCCCAGGAAGAAGGGAGAGGTGTGTGTGGGGGTGTTTTAAGATTTAGTTTTTATTTCTCATTACCCTACTCTGATTTGATTGGCAAAAATTAAATTAATTTTTTAGTCGAGTCGAGTCTGTTTTGCCTGTGACAGTAATTGGTGAGTGATCTCTCCCTGTCCTTATCTCAACCCACAAGCCTTTCATTATATTTTCTCTCCCCTGTCCAGTTGAGGAGGGGGAGTGATAGAGTGGCTTTGGTGGGCACGTGGCATCCAGCCAGGGTCAACCCACCACACATGCTCAGGTCCTACACTATCCAATATATCCTCATCAACGACACCCCCCCCCGTCCTTTGACATATACACTGATATAATTCCCTTAGTCTATGGGGCATCCCCAAAAAATGTCCATTCAAATGTCCATAAAAGTCTGTTCAGTTCATTTAGTCCATGACTTGGGCTTTAACCAGTTACCGTGGTCACTCAGGACAGGAGAGGCAGCATGTTGTGTTGGGTTGTTGGGCATCAAAACCAGTTCGGGTTGGATCACTACTGCACTTGCTCATTTTCTTGTGAGACTCATCCTCCATTTTTTCAAGTGGTTCCTGCTGCATTACTTCCTATAACATACAACTCAAATTGTGGGTCATTTTCCCCCAAGATTAAGTCTCATTGATGCACACACCAGATTTCCCCATCCTCACGCATTACTTACCAAGTGCAGCCAGGTACTTGGGCAAAAGCAGTCCCACAAATGGTTTGTCTTTTCCTGAGCAGGGGGCAACCCATGCTGCCTTTCCCAGCCAGTTCCCTATGTGCACTACCAGAACCTTATCTCCTCCCACAGTATGCAGGGGCTTTGTTTGGGCAGGGCCAGTTTGGTTAGCAGATCCCCTGGTGTTAACCAGCCAAGTGGCTTCTGCTAAATTTATCTTCTCAGTTATTGAGTCTCTTCAAGAGATATCATGTGGTTCCAATTCTTAGAGATTTTATTTCTTGAGAGGGAGGGGAAGAGTTGCAATTCTGCAGTTGAATAAACTAAAATGGATAAAATATCAACAGGTGGTATTTAACTATACTAAATGCTCTAATACAAGAAATGGAGCCCCCTGCTACCAAAACCTTTCCATGTACACCCAGTACAACTTTATATATCACGGAAGTACCACTTAACCCCTTAACATACCAAGTGAGTGGTATGCTGGTCAGAATATTGCTACTAGATGGTATGACCTAATAAAATAATGTTATCTGAACATACACTGTAAACAGAGTCTTCCAAGAAGAATTAGTGTATCTATTCTATTCATCGCTTCTCTTATAATGAAACTTTGCTGTTGGCCTGTTGTCACACATATGTCTAATTAAATAGGACTTAAATGGCACAGAAATAGTGCTCAGAGAGGAATTTCAGGGAATACTTCAAAAGTGCAATTACCAGAAGGCTTAAATCTAACTAGAAAGCTTGTACACTAGAGATGTAGCTAATGTTTTAAAGAACTTTTTTCCAGCCAAAGAGCTATAAACATAAAATAGGGATGTTTAAAAATATTTTTAACTTCTCCTGGAAATAGAAAACAAACATATTTGCCTTAAATAACATTTTCAAGAAAAATAAGTAGAATAGTTGCCTAGATTCCTGTTACATATATGCTACAGGTGACAATTCTATCCGAGATGGCGAATCACTAACAAATATGCTTCATATTAGTATTTTCTAAGGACCCAAAGAGGTTTCCTTGACTTTTGATAACAAATTTGTGCAACAAGGCATGCCAATTTCCTTCTGCAAGGACAATTACTCCAATTCTTAACAGAGTCAATATCCATCTGCAGTCATGTATAATATCAAAACACTACTGACATGTTTTATGACATCAACAAATAAGCTATACCTACTTGGAAGGTAATACCTTACTATAAAATCTGCCTAAATTATTGGTTAGCTATGTGAAGACTAGTCAAAATAACAGTCCTGGAAAAGTGATTGTTTTGTTTCAGTTAACAGCTAATTCTTATCTTAGTTTTAGTACAAGGCTTGTAGCAACCTGTTTCTTAATTGATATCCTGAACACCTTTCTTAGAGCTACTCCATCTCACAGTGGGAAAAGATGCCTCAATCTGATACCATATACCTTGGTCAGACATACCATACCAGAACCTGATGAATAGCCTCCTTTAATCCAAAATCTTTTGGACACTAGAACTGCCATTGCTTTATTATCTCAAAACATGTACTCTCCAAAATATCTCTCTCCATTAATGTATTACAGGGAAACATTAAAAAAAAAAAAAAAGATTGTGGGATATTCAATGCCCTTTCCTGATTATCTAGCTATTGTCAGCCTACAGTAAACCTAAAGGTTGGACAGCCAATTTCCACATTTTCACACAACAATGCTCTTTTCTTAGATCATAAAGACATAAAAGGAGAACAACAAGACAGCACTGGTAACAGTGAGAAAACAGAAACAAACTATAAGAAACAAGTCAGTTTAAGCAACTACAAAGAAGACATCATCACTAACACCTCCAGACAGCATGGCCCAGGGTAGACTGGCCAGCTGCTACCAGCTTCTTTACTTACCTTACTTCCGGCTCTGATAAGTGACCTGTTGCATGACCTTAGAAAAGTCACTTGACCTCTTTGCACCTCAGCTTCCCCACCTGGGAGCAGAAAAAAACCAACCTTTTCCTTTCCCTGACAAGCTCTTTTAAGGCCACAAAGAGTCAAGTACCTCTAAACTGCACTCAAAGCCTTAATCTTGTATCAGCTCTGCTCATTGTTTTAATCTGAAGTACAACTTAAAGCCCACTTCTGTAGTACCAAGAATGCACTAATAAAAATGGTAATTCACGAATGTATTTGCTGGTTGTAGTTGCTGTCAAACTTAGCAAGCCAGAAATATCTATAATGAAAACCAAGCAATGCATTTTCAAAATGCAGTTGAGAGACAAGTACCTACTTCGTGCCTTTATTTCAGATTCACTGAAGGAACCAAGTTGCCTAAGACTCCTAGTCACAGAGCTCAGTCTTCTGCCCTTAGAAGCAAACAACAGAACTAAATCCACTACAATCAAGTCAGTAGGCAGACAGTAAATAGCTATTAAGGTGTAGTTTTCATTTCTAGCAGACGTGCATCCGCTTGTAAGAAGAAAAAGGAACAAAGTTGCTTTTATAACCACTTAAAATCTCTGTTCTTGTAATAGTTTAAGATTTGTAAAACAATACCAAAAGGATAAGTTCCTATGTAGTTATAAACTGAATTAAAAATGTAAAGACAGAAGAAAGACCAGATCCAGGATCTGATGTTCTAAGGACATCTTTGATATAGAATAAAATACATAAACCCAGTTATAATCTGTACCTTGTACCAAAACTGAAATACTATAAAAACAAATACAAGACCCTGAATTTTAGATGTGTATATGCTAACAAAGGAATTGAAACAAAACATTCAGAAAAGGCTTATACATCTGCTTTATTTAAAGGTTAAAATGGCACATAACAGACCATCGCAAATTTTAAAGTCTGTTTTACTAAGAAATAATTGTACAACTTTAATGGAAAACTCTAGAATAAAAGCAAGACAGATGATCCCTGCACAGTTTAAAATGTCGCAAACCAGGACTCAGCTGCAAGAGCCAGTTCTGCCCTCCTCCTGTTGTGAAATGGATCAGGGCACTGATCCAGCTGAAGACTAACCCGACAAAGGGAAAAACAGGGGTCACTCTTCATCTGAACCTGCAATGCTCTATTCTCTCCCCTGTCCCACTGCAGCAGGGGTGTGGGGTGGGGGTGAGTGAGTGGTTATGTGGGTGCTTGGCTGCTAGCCATGGTGCCCACCACAGTCTTTTTTGGTGCCCAGCATGGGACTCGAAGGGGTTCGAGATAACAACAGGTTTGATCGGAGTGTGCTAGACATTTTATAGCAGTTATATGGCAGGGTTTGATAATGGCTGCTTTCAGCCTTTTCTGTTTGCTGTGTTGTTTTGTTTTGCCTAGGAGACCTGTGATAAAAGCAGTGGCCTTGAGCCTGGTCTGGCATTTGGCCTCTGCATTGCTGCTGTCCCAATACTCCACGAACCATCTGGTGGAGACAATCAGCAATTACACCTTCCCCCTCTTCTCCAGAATAGGTCTTTCCGGCCTTGTTGCAATGGACCCTCAGTTTCTTGAACATCTCTACATAATAAAAATGTTCATACTGGTGTGTGCTGTGAGTCCGATTTTGATTTTTGCATTGACTATTTGTAAGGGTAACAATAGAGCCCCTGTGGCCCCCTACCGCTGCCGCCCTGCGCCCGTTGCTGCCATCTCAGACTCTGAATCCAATAATCCGAGTTCAAATTTTGGTGGAACCTCCAGTAACCAACCAGTTGGGGATGACACACAAAAACGTGCCCTGAGGCAGTTGATTCCTGGGTGGCAAGGTGTGTGGAAGAGTTTGGGCAGGTGCCTAGAGCGGTTTTTACCTCTGATGGCCTAGGAGTTTACGCTTGAACAGGCATGGAAACCTGTTGAAATGGCGGACCACTTGGAGGAAGGATGCCTTCCCTACACCAAAGACAGACAGCAATTTCTAGCACTGTGTTGGGGACTGGTCTATGCCTACCATGCCTGTGTTCAACATCCTCAAAGGAACAAGAGGGTTGCTGGATCTGAGGACATACAAACGGACACTGTGAGGGTCGCTGGATCTGAGGATATACAAACAGGCACTGTGGCTAAACCAGAGACCCAACCCTCAACTATAACAGTTGCTCCTGTGGTCAAGAAGAAACAATGGAACATGGAAGCAGAGATTGACCCAGTTAGTAAGAGAGGAAGCAGATCCTCCTGAGAGGGAGCTGTGAGATATGCGGAAAGATTACAGCTGCCAGCCAGGCTAGCAGATTGCTGCCTGTTTGCTCCAGTGCTGGGATACTGGGGCCACAGTCAGGAATTAGAAGGTGGGGAAGCCCGTCAGCTGGGATGGGCCCTAGCTAGGGACTGGGGAATCAGAAAAGGGATCATAAGAGGGGCAATAATCTGCAGCTTCTGAAGGTGGCTCCTGTCAAGCATGAAGGCAAGGTATCCTCAAGGAAGATCCATCCTGTAAACTACTGAGGCAAGTGGACCACCGCTAAGCAAGATATCCAGTACCTGAGGGAATTAGCAGTGGTAGAGAACATCTACAGTGACCTGAACAACAATCAGGGCTCCAAAGATCCAGATGAAGTGCAGTGCACACAGGCCATGTGGCAGAGATTAGTACAGAACACATCGGTGTTCTATACCAACACCCTGGCGATAATGGACTGAACAGACATCAAGGCACCAACTGTGGAGAGACTGTCCCACCAGCTCTGGCAATTCAAAGAGAATGTCTCTTCCTCCTTGCCCCCACGGGCCTGTGTCTCAGCTGTGAAGAGACTGTCCTGCCAGTTCCAGCAACTTGAAGAAAATATGTCTTCCTCCTTGCCCATACAGGCGAGCATCTCAGCTATCAAGGGAGCCACATGGAGTCAACCTTTCTCTGCTCAAGGCACACTGCGTGCCGCCCCGTGATTCTATCTGCATGACCACAGGGAGGACATGAGAAAGTGGGACAGTGCACCTACGTCAGACTTACAAGCATGTTGTGGTGTGTTGACCTTGGCTGTCTGCCAGACCCCCACCCAGCTGCTCTCTCACTCCCCCTCCTCAGCAAGACGGGGGAGAAAATAAGAAGGAAAAAAAAAAGGCTCGTGGGTCGAGATAAAGACAAGGGAGATCACTTACCAATTACCATCACGAGCAAAACAGACTGGACTTGGGGAAAATTAATTTAATTTATTGCCAATTAAAAATAGAGTAGGATAGTGAGAAACAAAGACAAAAAACTAAAACAACTTGCCCCCACCCCTTCTTCCAAGGCTTAACTCCAGTCCCTCATTCCCAACTCTTCTACTTTCTCTCCCCTGACCCCAAGCAGTGCAGGGGAGATGGGAAATGGGGGTTGCGGTCAGTCCATAGCAGCTCCTCTCTGCCGCTCCTTCCTCGTCCCACTTTTCCCTTGCTCCAGCATGGGTCCTTCCCATGGGCTGCAGTCCTTCATGAACTGCTGCAGCATGGATCCTTTCCATGGGTTACAGTCCTTCAGGAACAGACTGCTCCAGCGTGGGTCCCCCACAGGGTCACAGTTCCTGCCAGAAAAGCTGCTTCTGCATGGGCTTCTCTCCACAGACTGCAGTTCTTGCAACAATGGGTCTAACTTTTATGCCTTTGCCCCAAAGTCTGCCTCAGTAATTCTGTCATCTTGTTGGGCTGGGGCTGGATGCAGGAGTCTCTCAGTCCAGCTCACAGGATTGGGCTCTTCTTTGCATGACAGGATTTGTACCAGGGACCCCTGGGTGGGCTTCCTAGTAGAGGGCCGTAGCCCTCGGGTGTGTTCCGACTTGTCCACGCACCCCACCCCCCACCCCGCTTTTGGTGCCCCTCCACCCTCTTGAAGTCCGCTCCCCCCCAAACATGTCAGGGCTTGTTCTGCAGCCTGGTAAAGTGGGGGGACCCCGACCTGGCCTGTGCTGGTTTTGGCTGGGATAGAGTTAATTTTCTTCATAGTAGCTAGTATGGGGCTATGTTTTGGATTTGTGCTGGAAACAGTGTTGATAATACAGGGATGTTTTAGTTATTGCTGAGCAGTGCTTACACAGAGTCAAGGCCTTTTCTGCTTCTCGCACCACCCCACCAGCGAGTAGGCTGGGGGTGCACGAGAAGTTGGGAGGGGACACGGCTGGGACAGCTGACCCCAACTGACCAAAGGGATATTCCATACCATATGACATCATGCTCAGCAATAAAACTAGGGGGGATGTTGGGGGGGGGGGGCGCTGCTTGGGGACAGGCTGGGCATCGGTCAATTGGTGGTGAGCAATTTTTTTCATTTGCATCACTTGTCTTTCTTGGGTTTTATTTCTCTCTCTTTGTTATTTTCCTTTTCATTACTATTACTATTACTATTATTATTATTATTATTATTATTATTATTATTATTATTTCAGTTAGTAAACTGTTCTTATCTCAACCCACGAGTTTTCTTACTTTTACCCTTCCGATTCTCTCCCCCATCCCACTGGGGGGGGGGTGAGCGAGCAGCTGTGTGGTGCTTAGTTGCCAGCCGGGGTTAAATCACAACAGTCCTTTTTGACACCCAACATGGGGCTCGAAGGGTTTGAGATAATAACAGATTAACCAGAGCATATTAGAAGGGATTTATATCTGTTAACAGTTGCGGGTCACAATATTGATTCGTCTGTTCTCGATATTAGTTTATCTGATCTGCACCATGCTCTTTTTTTTTTGCTGTACATGTTAAAGATCGGTGTTGGTTTTTGCAGTTTGCTGTGCTCTGCAGTGATTGGTGATGTTTTGCCTGTGAGATTTGTTATTAAAACAGTGACCTTGAGCTTAATCTGGTATTTGGGCTCTGTACTGAAGCCATTACTGTACTTCGGGTACCATCTCATGGAGACAATTAGCAATTATACTTCTTCCTCTGAGAGGTTCTTTGTGGAGGAAATACAGAATGGCACCTTCGCTACCTTCTTCTGTGATGTTTTCTCCCTCGTTACAATAACTTCTCAGTATCTTGAACATCCTTGGGTAATCAAAATACTTCTATTGGTATTTCTTAGGAATATTGTTTCAGTTTTGTCTAAGGTTAACAAGCAATTTAGGAATATGACCCAGGCTCTGCAACAGTATGGTCATGGGTGGCAAGGCACGTGGGAGAATATGGGCAGGTATCTAGAGAACTTCTCACCTCCAATGGTCTGGAACTTCACTCCCGAACAACTGCAGGATCCTGATGAAGTGATAGAATGTTTGAAAAAAAAAATTGCCCTGGCTATTCCGAAGAGGCACAATTTACCGCACTGTGCTGGGCCCTGGTCAGCATCTACCAAACGCTGCTTGATATTATGCATCACCCTCAAGGAGAAGAGAGGGAAAACATACCAACAGACACTATGGCTAAACCAGACACTATATCAGTCGCCCCTATAACTAAAAAGAAACAATGGAAGCGGAAGTCAGCTCGTTTAGTAAGGGATGAAGCAGCTTCTCCTAAGAGGGAGCAGGAGAAAGAATCAGAAGAGGCAGCCTGTTCTGCAGCAGAGCAGTCACAAGAACAGGAGGAGGAAGGGACTGAAATCATAAATGAGGCAGAAACCACCTGATCCCTATCCCTAAGTGAGCTGCAAGATATACGAAAAGATTTCAGCCGTCAACCAGGTGAGCTAATTCTCAGCTGGTTACCCCAATGCTGGGATATTGGGGCCAATAGTCAGGAATTAGAGGGTAAGGAACCCCAGCAGCTGGGATCCCTTGCTAAGGATAAGGCCATTGACAAAGGGATTGGAAAAAAGGCAGGAGTCCTCAGCCTTTGGAGGTGACTCCTGTCAAGTGTGAAGGACAGGTATCCCTTCAAAGAAGAACTTGCAAATTCCCGAAGCAAATGGACCACCATTGAGGGAGGTATCCAGTATCTGAGGGAATTAGCCGTGGTGGAGGTGATCTATAACAACCTGGATGACGACCAGGCATCCAAATACCCGGATTAAATCTGGCGCACACGGTCCATGTGGTGAAAGTTTGTATGAAATGCACCGACGTCATACGCCCACACCCTGGTGATAATGGACAGACACAGAGGCACTAACTATAGATGGACTGTCCAGACAACTCCGAGAATACGAAGATAATCTTGCTTCCTCCATGTGGGCCTGCGTCTCAGCTGTGAAGGAACTGGCCCAAAAAATGTCTGAGCAAGCCGAGAAGGATAGGTCTTCCTCACGCACTCCAACCAAGGCCTCAGCTATTAAGAGTCAGCCTTTTTCTGTTCAAGGGAAAGGGTACCAGTGGCATACACTATGTGCAACCCTGTGGTTCTTCCTGCGTGACCAGGGGGAGGACATGAGGAAGTGGGATGGTGAACCTACCTGGAGACTAGAAGCTCGGGTACAGGAACTGCAAGGAAAAACAACAGCCAAAAAGCATCCATCCAGGAAAATTACTGCTCCAGTGTCTGTTGGGCAGAGTAGAAGGGCTGATAGTACTTTTGACCCTGATGAAGGGACTTCTGGTTTGCAGTTACAAAAATCAAGTAATGAAGACTCCGACGAGGACTAGAGGGGCCCTGCCTTCAGCCAGGTGGAGGAAAGGGACAACCGGGTTTACTGGACTGTGTGGATTCGATGGCTTGGCACATCAGACCCACAGGAGTATAAAGCTCTAGTGGACACTGGTGTACGGTGTACTCTAATGCCATCAGATTACAAAGGGGCAGAATCCATCCGTATTTCTGGAGTGACAGGAGGATCCCAAGAACTGTCTGTGTTGGAGGCTGAGGTAAGCCTAACTGGGAATGAGTGGCAAAAGCACCCCATTGTGACTGGCCCAGAGGCTCTGTGCATCCTTGGCATAGACTACCTCAGGAGAGGGTATTTCAAGGACCCAAAAGGGTACTGGTGCGCTTTTGGTATAGCTGCCTTGAGTACGGAGAAGATTAAACAGCTGTCTAGCTTGCCTGGTCTCTCAGAGGACCCTTCTGTGGTGGGGTTGCTGAGGGTCGAAGAACAGCAGGTGCCAATTGCTACCATGACGGTGCACTGACAGCAGTATCGCACCAACCGAGACTCCCTGGTTCCCATCCATGAGTTGATTCATCGACTGGAGAGTCAAGGAGTGATCAGCAAGACTCGCTCACCCTTTCATAGTCCAACATGGCCAGTGCGAAAGTCTGATGGAGGGTGGAGGTGACACAGTGAAGGAAGTGTTTGAGAAGGGGAAAAGAATAATCCAGAGCCTTCTGAAAACTGGTTTTGCCATTAAAAACAAAGCAAGGTCAAAGGACCTGCACAAGAGATCCAGTTCTTGGGAATAAAATGGGAAGATGGACATCATCACATCCCTATGGATGTGATTAATAAAATAACAGCTATGTCCCCACCAGCTAACAAGAAAGAAACACAAGCTTTCCTAGGCCTTGTGGGATTCTGGAGAATGCATATTCCAGGTTACAGTCATCTTGTGATCCCTCTCTGTCGAGTGACCTGGAAGAAGAATGGTTTCAATTGAGGCCCTGAGCAACAGCAGGCCTTTGAACAGATCAAACAGGAGATAGCTCGTGCAGTAGCCCTTGGGCCTGTCCATACAGGACCAGCTGTGCAAAATGTGCTCTACACTGCAGCTGGGGAGCATGGCCTCACCTGGAGCCTCTGGCAGAAAACACCAGGAGAAACCCGAGGTTGATCTCTAGGGTTTTGGAGCTGGGGGTATCAAGGATCTAAGGCCCACTACACCCTGACTGAAGAAGAGATACTAGCAGCGTATGAGGGGGTTCAAGACACTTCATTAGTAGTCAGTCAGAAGCACAGGTCCTCTTGGCACCACTATTACCTGTGCTGGGCTGGATGTTCAAAGGGAGGGTCCCCCCTACACATCACACAACTGACGCTATGTGGAGTAAGTGGGTAGCGTTGATCACTCAACAGGCTCAAATGGGGAACCCCAACCACCCAGGAATCCTGGAAGAGATCATGGACTGGCCAGAAGGCAGAGATTTTGGAGCATCGCCTGAGGAGGTGGCTCATGCCCAAGAGGCACCACCATACAATGAGTTATCAGAAGATGAAAGGCATTATGCTGCGTTTACCAACTGATCCTGCCGTGTTGTAGGAAACCATCGGAAGTGGAAAGCTGCTGTGTAGAGTCCCACACGACAAGTCGTTGAAGCCGTTGAAGGAGAAGGTGAGTCGAGTCAGTCTGCAGAAGTGAAAGCCATCCAACTGGCCCTAGAGATTGCTGAACAAGAAAAGTGACCAGTACTCTATCTCTGTACTCATGAATGGTGGTAAATGCCCTGTGGGGGTGGCTGCAGCAATAGAAACAGACCAAGTGGCAGCACAGAAGTAAACCCATCTGGGCTGCTGCATTGTGTCAAGACATGGATAGAAAACATTGCTCTAAAGGTATGTCGTGTAGATGCTCACATGCCCAAGAGCCGTGCCACCCAAGAACATCGAAACAATGAGCAGGTAGAGCAGGCTGTCAAAACTGAAATGGCTCAGGTAGACCTGGACTGGGAATGTAAGGGTGAGCTATTTGCAGCTCGGTGGGCCCATGAAACATCAGGACATCTAGGAAGAGATGCAACATACAGGTGGGCTCATGATCAAGGGGTGGACTTGACCATTGAAGCCATCGCAGAGGTTACCTACAAATGTGAAACATGCACCATAAGCAAGCAGTCTCCCTGGAATAGAGGGTGGTGGCTGGGATATTGATATGGGGAGGCCTGGTGGATCGACTATATTGGACAACTGCCACAAACCTGCCAAGGCAAGTACTTATGTGCTTACCATCTTGGAAGTGACTACTCGCTGGCTGGAAATGTACCATGTAAACCATGCCACCACTAAGAAACACCATCCTGGGACTTGAAAAACAAGTCCTGTGGAGACACGGCATGCCAGAAAATTGAATCAGACAACAGGACTCATTTCCAAAACAACCTCATAGACACCTGGGCCAAGGAACACGGCATTGATTGGGTGCATCACATACCCTATCACCCACAAGCCTCCAGAAAGATTGATCGATATAGCGGACTGTTAAAGACTATACTGAGAGCATTGGGCACTGGGGAATGAAATCAGAGAGAGAATTTAATTAAGAAGCTGTAGTTTTTTGTCACTTCACACTTTAAAATCTTTGTTGCCAAGATGATATTGAACATGTATGAGAAAATGAAGCTATGTATCAGTCATGCTGCATGTGCTGGTTTTGGCTGGGATAGAGTTCATTTTCTTCATAGTAGCTAGTATGGGGCTATGTTTTGGATTTGTGCTGAAAACAGTGTTGATAATACAGGGATGTTTTCGTTACTGCTGAGCAGTGCTTACACAGAGTCAAGGCCTTTTCTGCTTCTCACACCACCCCACCAGCGAGTAGGCTGGGGGTGCACGAGAAGTTGGGAGGGGACACAGCTGGGACAGCTGACCCCAACTGACCAAAGGGATATTCCATACCATATGACATCATGCTCAGCAATAAAACTAGGAGGGAGGTTGGCAGGGGGGGCCACTGCTTGGGGACAGGCTGGGCATCGGTCTGTTGGTGGTGAGCAATTTTTTTCATTTGCATCACTTGTCTTTCTTGGGTTTTATTTCTCTCTCTTTGTTATTTTCCTTTTCATTACAATTTTTTTAATTATTATTATTATCTTTTATTTCAGTTATTAAACTGTTTTTATCTCAACCCATGAGTTTTCTTACTTTTACCCTTCCAATTCTCTTCCCTCCATCCCATCAGGGGGGAGTGAGCAAGCGGCTGTGTGGTGCTTAGCTGCCAGCTGGGGTTAAACCACAACACTGCATCATTGCGAATATCCATATTTTTGTTCAAAATGAGATTACTGATGCAAAAGGAAAACTTTCTTGAATCTTGTCAGATTTTTTATATCAGTCTTTATTTTCCTCAAGGGAATTTCACTTTTATAATGACAGAGCAGACATATTAGCTGCATTTTATTAGGAAATGAGATCTTTGCAGGTGAAGAATCATATGTCAACATCTGGGTAGAATTTTGCAGACTGCATTTTTAGTACACATGTTAGATACTACCTTTTTGATCAGATCTTGTGCTTACTGCATAGCCATTTCATTTCATAGTTTAAAATCCAGGTCATAATTTCAGTATTGACAGTTTGTGCTTTTTTTTGGAATGGTTGAATCTTGCAGACACTAAGGTCAAAGGGACATACCTGAGATCACCTTATGGTATTACTCAGAAGTGGAAAACCAACAGAAGCATTTCAAAAGGAGAGCTCTGCTGCTTTGGTTTTTGCAACACTGAGGGGAGAACCTGTCTGTTTTGCCAAGTAGGAAATGTGCTCTTTTATCTCTGATAGAAGGCTGTATTGCTTGTTTTGTCACTATAAGTATTGGGGGTTTTGTTTGGTTTTGGGGTTTGGTTTTTTTAAAGCTAAAATTTAGTCATATTTAGAGCTTTATATATCACCATAAACCATACCTTGCTCTGCCTGTTGTCCCCACTAGACATAAGTTGACTGTGCTCAGTGACTCTTTGGGAGGCAGGTTCTTATCTGTAGGAAAAAGGGTCAGGATAGTCCAGTCTAAGATGTATAGGGATCACAGGCAGCAGTAATTGCATCAGCAAGTGGATTTGCATTCTGTATTTGAAGGAAGGAAAAGAATAACAGTAGTATTGGGGAGGTTAGAAATAGAGAGATAGAAATAGAGTTGGGAACATCAGTGAAAGAGGAAAAGAAATGCTGTGATTGACAAGGGGATAAAACCTTTCATGAAATGCAATTCCAGTAGTTCCTTTCCAAAGGTGGAAACAAGAGACCTCAGTAGGTTTTTTGAACTGATAGTATAAATCATCATGGAAAATAACAAGTAAAATTTAAAATGTCTATTTAGGTTTTTTTAAATCATTGTTCATGGAAATCTTTACTGAACTGAATGCATCATTAACCTATACAACCAGGGGTAGCTTTTTTAAAGCTTGGTTGTTAAAAATCTCAGAGGTTTGCAATGATTCCCTTTAAACAATTCCTTCTTTCTCATCACCCCGGTGAAATTTGTGTTCTTTCTTGGTGTAATGCGAGGGAAAGGTGTATAAGTGGCAAACCACCTCTCCTGTCAGTTATTTTTCTTAGATATGTTTAATAAGGGGAGTCCTTTACATTCTAGGAAATCCAACTGCTACTTCAGTTTACATTTTAAATATTTAATAAATTCATTATTTTATAGTCATGGATAATTACTAATGTGGAGAAAAAGTGGTCTGTATTTTGTATGGTTCATGTACTTATTTATTTGTCAGTATTTGCCTTCTGTACTTTGCAGGGTGGCAAATGGTTCTCTAAGTCAGACAAGAAGACACTCTGTCTTCCACTGGGCTTAGGTCTTGAAGTTTCAGATAGGTGGGTAAAATCTATATGTGGTTGAGTGAGCCAGTTTGATGATAGTAAAGTAGTAAAGTACTAGGCCTAGTACTTTACCATCTTTACTGTGTTCCCAGAAAATAAGAACCGAATGAGCTCAGGGATAAATTCTTTGGCCGTATGAGACAAAATGCATTTTAGTAATGGAAAGAGGATCTTTTATATCTCAACTGCGTGAAAGATATTTGGAAGGCAGAAAATGGCAGTTTTCCTATGTAATTAATGATAAAATTTGGCATGACAACTAATGTATGTAAGCACATGCTTTAACACTTTGCAGAACTAAACATGTTTTAGCATCTTGGAGGATTAAGTCAGAAGAAAGATTGTCCAGACCTAGATCTTATTTTTCACATACTATATATTTCAATGTATTTTCTCATTTTATACCAGTCTGAGATCTGAATAGGTTATTCATAGTGTCACCCAAAATATTATCTATCTGTGCTAATACCAATTTATTATATATTAAACCCATAACATTTTTAAAGATCTAGTTTATTAATAATCTTTCTTGTAAATTAGATATGGAAACATTACAGTTCTGGTTTTGGTTCATCAGTTTTATTCAGATTCACAGTGTCACAGTGTAAAAAATTTACAAGAAACATTTTTCCTATTCTGTCAATGAATGGTGAATAGAAAGAATGTAATGGGGTTTAGTTCTTTTTGCTTCAGAATACCAGAACAAGTCATCTTTATAAGGGGATTGTCACAAATGAGTGATTTAGATCACTTAAAAAATCACCATCAAAGGTATTAGCAAAAGTGGTTTTCATATAATGTTGTAAAAGTGTGACTTAACAAAGTTTGATGGCAAGGTTCACTCTATTAATTACTGCATGGAAGAAACATACACAGGAAAATTGGGTTACACTCGAGTTAAAATGATTCACAGAGAGACCGAGGGTATGGAGGACCCTCCTGTTGAGTCACGAGGTTCAGAGTAGACCCCCTTGCTTTCTAAACTCCTGATGGAGCTTAGGTGTGGCTAGGTCCAATCTTAGTCTCAGACTTGGACAACGGTTTATGTCTAAGGGATTATATATGCAAAATTTATCAATTCAGCATGCAATCAAAGTTACCAAGACAAAATCAATGTTACCATACTACAAGGTTATGCGCGATATCAGTCACTTACCAAAGATCTGCCATTGGTAAAAGGTCTCTCTGCCTCGAGGAGCAACCTTGAGAGGTGTCCCAGCTCAAGAGCAGATCACCGCCATGCAGCCACACTGCCTAGCAGGGAGAGCTCAAAGAAGGCTCACTTAGGCTGTCATATTTATAGATAAAGTGGTTGGCTCGTAGTCAAATTACATGTGATGGAAAGGTATGCATGAGGCTCCTTGTACCCACAACTTTGTTCCTTGATAAACGAGTCTTGGAAAAGCCATCCGCTATTCATGTGTCAATCACATGATCGGTGTTCCAAGCTCATATGCATTGATGCTCACTGTGCCACTCAGCTTCTTTGTGGGTTCTCAGAGAACAGATTGGAACCAGAAGAGTTCTTGTCCCGGCCACAGCTCAGGCCTTTACCTCCTTTGGAGTCTGTACCAAACTATTGCTCGTTTGGTTAAGAGGTCGAGTGCATGCGTCACACTCCACCCCGTGACTACAGTCAATCTACTTTATCGACTCAGAGAGTGGTAGTACGGTTACCTCTTGCCTCTATGTCATAAATATGTGGTGTATTGCAGATCAGTGGTAAGAGTCCAATTATCTGATAAGCTGTTTAGTTTAAGTGTCCTAATTAAGGTTAGTTATATACCATTTTACATACAGAATCAATTGATTATATGCGTTTTACATGCTGGATTGATGTAATTTGTTTCATTTTTTGCCAAACTTTGATATACAGAATGATTATAAGCAATAAACATCATAAGGTTAAAACTAACAAAACTACAATAGGATGCAGCATCAAATTCAAAATTCCAGTTGCTGTTGGGGACCATCCAAAAAGAGTTTCCCACCAGTGATGTTCTCCATCTTTTTTCACTCTTTCTAGGACATGGTGTATCTCTTCTGCATCATGATGGACAGTAATCAGGGTTCTTTGTCCATTGTTTCGAATTCATTTTAGCAATTGATTCAGGTCATCATGTTGCAACAGTTTTCTCACCAATGTGAGATTCATTCCAATAGGGGTAGGCAATAAATCTTGATGCAATGTATAGTTAGATTGTAGCAGTTGGTGGGTTGTGACAGGAGCTGAATAGTTAAAGTCGCATCCCATAATTTGGGTAAAATTACAAATACAAATATTTGAGTGATTGTATATATCTACAGTGGTATTGTCTCTAAATATAGAATCACAAAGGGTTCTCATACAAACACATCCGTTTCCAACGTATACAAGTTCAGTTTCAGGGGTTTCATTAGGATGTATTTCAAAATGACAAACACGTTGTTCTGTGTCAAGACAAATGTCTTGGGCCTTAATGGTATTACTTTCACAAATAAATCCCTGTTATTCCCATACAATGCATGCATCAACATCAATAGTTTGCCATTTGTTCCCATTTTGTTGGGCCCATACTCTATGTTCTAACGGATAGAGGACAGTTCCATGGTGATTTAATCCCAGTGCAATGATTGGGTATATGGGGTATAGTGAAGCATTGCTTATTGTTAGAACAAAAGCTGTGGCTTTACTGTCAGTAGGGCCATAGGTAAAATTGACTAGACGCCACCAGGATTGGAATTTCTTTTCAAATTCAGTTGCGTTATCCCAGATTACTTTTCGAATTTCAGTGGGTAAGGTGCCCTCTTCACCTTCTCTTACAATCGCTACCACAGTAGATTGTACCCACAATTGAGTTTGAATACAACTAAGAGCGAGAGAGACATTAATTTGGGCTGCACCTAGTGCGTCCACAATTAGTTGGTGGTCTTCTTCATTAATTCTTTCCCATTGAGGTAATATATCAGATAAGAGCCATTGGTTAGTTCCCAGTGCCAATAGAGAAGATTGAAATGGATGTTCTAATTTGTATAAATTACTTGTTGCTGAGCTTATTTTGTTTTCTAAAACTTCAGCATCCATGCTGTTTAATACTCCTAATCCTGTTCCTAAAATACCAGTTGCATCTCTTCTTGATCATTTTGGAGAGTGCTCATCCATGCAACCACGCTAACCATCCTTCATAGGACACACTTAGGAATGGTGAGCAAGTAGATTTAATTGCAGAGATGTTGATCTGCATTGATAGTTCCACTCGTTTGAGGGACCATGATGGATTAAATAGCACTTGTTGCTGGCCTGTATGTTTGATGGCATAGGGTCCAATTTTAGAAATTTGTGGGGATAGAGTTTTCTTATCCTTTACAGTCAGGGCAGATGTTAAGTGAGGAGTGGTTGTTGTTGTGCTAGGCTCAGTAATGTCTATTTTAAATTTAAAGGATAGTCCCATGCTATGGTGAGCCTATGGAGGCAGACTATGAAAACAGGTTGTACTAAGGTAAAAATGTACCAACAGTCCAATCTTTCAGAGGTGCAAAATTTTGTATCTTTTGTTATTGGGTTTGATGTAATGTTGTACACAGAAACCTCAGTTGCCTTGTCATGGGTAGACCCATTGATCATCCGGCATCCTATTTTAATTTCTGTCCCTACCATTCCCCAAAGTCGGGGAATTTTATTAACATCAGTCTCATTTCTATCCCAGCTCCATTCATTTTCTAAGTATACTTTAGTTCCGCATATGACCATGGTGGAAAGATTCAAATCTCCCTTACCAGGGAGTGTTCCCATAGTCCCAGTATACTTAACACGAGCTTGAGACCATGGCCACTCTAGGGTTCTCTCAGTAAGGCTCCTTAGTAAAACTAGGGGAGTATTTAGAGTAGGCACTGATGTCATTGTGATAGGTTTAGTGATTCTGAGAGATATTGTTCCTAGTATTATGTTGTGTCCCTTCAGAGCGTTCCATCTGCATGATATCTTAACATCATAATGTTCCTTCACTGTGTCATGTATTGAGCAATGACTTATGTTACAGCATTTTCTATATGGCATGCAAGAGTTATTGTGAATAATCATAACATATATATATATCCCTCATTAACAGGTGGTTGTGCTTTACAAGTCATGTTTATATTGCTCTCTGTTAGTAACAAGACAGGTGGCTTATCTGTGTTGACACAATTGTGGCTGATTTCTTGATTGACAATTAAGTTGAGACAGGTGGGTGTTTGTGGGGAAGCAAGTATTATCGAAATCTTCAACAGCAGTAGGATGATGTATCTTATTTTCATCTTGGAGGAGACTGCAAGATAAAAGGGTAAAACAAACTGGTCTTGGTGGTGTTTTCTGGATGGGTTACCCCATTAGAAGGAAGGAAAAATCCATTGTGCACTAATTCCGTGTTTTGCACCACTGCTGTCAGTAGCTTCCCAAGCAAGTGGGCCATGAGGTTTAGAGTCATAGGTACAGTTCCAATTTGTAGTATATTTACCATGAAAGGTTGTCCTGGCTGTAATGCTATCCGATATTTTCTTTCATCAGGAAGTGGAGCATAAGGTCTAGTTTTTGTAAAGAATGCTCGGCTCACAGGGCTCCCAGTGGGCCCATACCGATTATTCAATTGATGAAGTATTTTGGAAAGTTGAGTATCCCACTGGGCCTCGTGTGGCTTAAGGCTCCTTTTCAATAAGCCATTAGCTCTTTCTGCCATCCCATTTGATTTAGTAGGGGGTATGGAATACCCACTGAATTTCTTCCTGTTTTGCCCATTCTTGCACTTCCTTGTTGGAAAAATGTGAGCCATTGTCACTTTGGATGACATCAGGTGTTGGTAGGCCTGAAAACCAAGAGGATAATCCCCTAAGGGTGCTCTGACCATTAGCCTTCCGATATTTAGTTGCCACGATTAGGCCTGAGATGACCTCTACTCCTGTGAGGATGTATCTAAATCCTGAGGAGGGTTTAAAGGGTCCAATGTAATCAATTTGCCATGTTGACCATAGGGTTTTTCCCTCCTTAATGTGTAGGGGTGGTGTTTTAGCAGGGTGATTTGTTTGCAATTTCAATTTACATTGGGGGCATTCTGTAAGGATGGTTTCACATGTTTTCCAGTTTAGAGGCCAACCTCGGCTTTGGGCTGCAAAATAAAGTGCTTCTCGGCCTGTGTGGCCTAATTTTTGATGTAACCATTCCCCCATTCGGTACCATTCTGGATCCGGTGTATCTCCTGTTTTTATTCCCCTAATTCTGGCTAATTCATCTACTTGTTGGTTCCATTTTGTGGCTGGTTGGTCATTGTTTACATGGGCTTTTACCCATCCTAGTTTAAATGGTACCTGTTTAGCTATATCTAATAGTAATTGCCAGTCTTCAGTTCTCCAAACTGGGGATCTATTTACTTCCCAATTTAGGGCTTCCCATTGACAAAGCCATTGTGTGGCACCTGCCCACATGTCATAGGAGTTGACATTGATAACTTTTGCTCCATTTTGTGCTGCTAGAAATACTGCTCTTAATTCTCCTACTTGTGCACTACCTTCACCTTCTTCTATTACTTGTTTGCTGGTGGTAATTTCTAATGCGGCAGCTTTATACCGCCATTTGCCGTTTACCCTCTTTGCTGAGGCATCGGTAAACCAAATGCCTTTGGTCAGTGTTTTCTCAGTGAGGGGAGGTGCATTTAGAATTGGTGAAGGTTTAAATGGCTGTTTTAGTGCTAGTGGGTCAGTGTTTATAGGCATTTGTAATTTGGAAATTTTTGTTTGTCCTTCGGTCAATTGCATTTCATCTGCTACTCCCATCAGGTAGGCATACCATTTTCTGGTGGTGGGTTTCTGTGCAATTCCTTCTGGTGAAGAAGTTCCTTTTAGGACTGTTTCTAGCAAATTAAATGGCCCTCTAGTCTGAACAGGTTTCCCCTGGTGTATTTTCTCAACTTGTTTAACTACTTGGATTAAAGACAAAAGTCCCTTTTCCCATTTGGAATATCTATTCTGTCTCTTTAAATGCAGTCGAGCTAAACATTAAAGGTCTTTTTGGTCCACTCAGCCCGGTCTGGAATAGATTGCAATAAGTACCATGTTCTGCAAAGCCCCATTCTGCTATAATAGGGTCATCAGGGTGTACTGGTCCCAGTGACTGATATGTCTTTAATTCCTGTATTAGAGTTTTGACTGCCTCTTCATGTTCTGGGTTCCATTTCCACAGTTTTCCCTTTCATAAAAGTGAGTATAGTGGGCAAGCAATGATAGAAAATCCAGGTACATGTTTCCTCCAGTATCCTAAAGTACCCATAAGTTGTTGTAATTCTTTCCTAGATTGGGGCATCTGTAACTGTTCTATTTTACTTAGGATGTTCGGTGGGATTGCTGCACTACCTGCAATCCACCAAGTACCTAAAAATTTTACTTCTCTACTCTGTCCCTGACATTTTTCTGGTGGGATTTCAACTTCTGCTTTATGTAGTGTTTGCCACACTGCTGCTGCCGCTTCCCCCACCTTTTCAGGGGAGGTCCCTCCGATTAGGATATCATCTATATATTGGTACAGTTTCACATCTTGAGGGAGTGAGCCTGTCTGTAAAAGTTCAGCAAGCGCAGCATGAGCAATCGTGGGTGAATGTTTATATACCTGTGGGAGTCTGTTAAAGGTATATTGTATGCCCTCCCAAGTAAAAGCAAATTTCTCTTTATCCTCCTCCTGTAAGGGAACCATAAAGAACATATCTTTCACATCTAGCACTGCCATCCATGGGTGTGCGGCCACTTGTAGCGTGGCTGTTAAAGTTGCAGTATTTGAATTTGGTTCAATTTGAATCAACATTCAGAACCATGAGGGCAATTAATATTTTTTTTTAATGCCATATGTGATTACCACAGGAAATTGGTGAAACTAGCTGCTCAGGATTTACGTGGGTTTACGTGGCAAGGTTTTGGTAGTGGAGGGGGGCTACAGGGGTGGATTCTCTGAGAAAACACCAGAAACTGCCCCCATGTCGGACAGAGCCAGTACCATCTGGCTCCAAAACAAACCCGCCACTGGCCAAAGCTGAGCCAAACAGCAACGTTGGTAGCGCCTCTGTGATAACATATTTAAGAAGGGTTAAAAAATGCTGCGCAACAGCAGCTGGGAGGGAGGAGTGAGAAAATGTGAGAAACAACTATTTGGACACCGAGGTCAGAGAAGAAGGAGAAGGAGGAGGTGCTCCAGGCGCCAGAGCAGAGATTCCCCTGCAGCCCGTGGTGAAAACCATGGTGACGCAGGTTGTCCCCCTGCAGGCCGTGGAGAGCCCACGCCAGAGCAGGTTTTCTGGCAGGAACTGCCGCCCATGGGGGACCCACGCTGGGGCAGTCTGTTCCTGAAGGACTGTATTCCATGGAAAAGGACCAACGCTGGAGCAGTTCGTGAAGAACTGCAGCCCGTGGGAAGGACCCATGTTGGAGCAGTTCGTGAAGGACTGCATCCCGTGGGAGGGACCCCACGCTGGAGCAGGGAAACAGCGTGAGGAGGAAGGAGCGGCAGAGACAACGTGTTATGAACTGACCACAACTCCCATTCCCCATCTCCTTTGCGCTGCTCAGTGGGGGAGGAGGTAGAAGAGTCAGGAGTAAAGTTGAGCCTGGGAAGAAGGGAGGTGTGGGGGGGGAAGGTGTTTTTAGTTTTGTTTTTATTTCTCACTGTCCTACTCTGTTATCAATTGGCAATACATTAAATTGATCTTCCCCAAGTCAAGTCTGTTTTGCCCGTGACAGTAATTGGTGAGTGACCTCCCTGTCCTTATCTCGACCCATGAGTGTTTCATCTTATTTTCTCCCCTGTCTTGCTGAGGAGGGGGAATGAGAGATCGGCTTGATGGGCATGTGGCAGCCAGCCAAAGTTAACCCACCACAAAGGGGAAGAACGCTTATATGAATAATGAGAAGTGAGTTCAGCACTAACTAAAAACTTTGAGCATATGGTTAGATATCTCTTCTGAAATAAGTTAATCTCTAAATATTGCTAAGAAATGCAATATAAAAGCAGATTTTCCACATCTGCCTACTGGGGGCTTCTTGAATCATTCTCAAAACTAGCTTGCGTTGGCCACCATCTGAGACAGAAGACCACTAGTGGTCCTTTCCTCTGCTCTAATTCTGTTTCAGTGGTGTTATTTATTTGTCTATAGTATAGAAGATGGCTGTTGTTTTACAGGTAGCATAAGCTTCTTTCTTATCAAAGTTATTGGAGGGAGAAGTCATCATGTGTCTTGTAGAATCAAATGGGGCTTGAAAGCCATGGCTACCACTACTTTTTTCAGTTTTTGTTCATGCTGAGTGTCATGGTTTAACCCCAGCTGGCAACTAAGCACCACACAGCTGCTCACTCACTCCCCCCACAATAGGATGGGGGAGAGAATCAGAAGAGTAAAAGTGAGAAAACTCATGGGTTGAGATAAAGACAGTTTAATAAGTAAAGCAAAAGCTGCACACACAAGCAAAACAAAGCAAGGAATTCATTTGCTCCTTCCCATGGGCAGGCAGGTGTTCAGCCATCTCCAGGAAAGCAGGGATCCATCACACATAACAGTTACTTGGGAAGACAAACACCATCACTCCAAATGTCCCCCCCTTCCTTCTTCTTCACCAGCTTTATATACTGAGCATGATGTCATATGGTGTGGAATATCCCTTTGGTCAATTGGGGTCAGCTGTTCCAGCTGTGTCCCCTCCCAACTTCTTGTGCACCTGGCAGAGCATGGGAAGCTGAAAAGTCCTTGATTTAGTATAAGCACTACTTAGCAACAACTAAAACATCTCTGTATTATCAACACTGTTTTCAGCACAAATCCAAAACATAGCCCCATACTAGCTACTATAAAGAAAATTAACTCTCCCAGCCAAAACCAGCACACTGAGGAACCTAAAGATTATCAGGTTTTCTGTGGGTTTTGGTGGTCTGTACTATCTGGGTAGACAATACGAGGGAATGAACCTTGCATCCTGGGCTAAATGGTGCAGACTGGTCACATCTACAGTGTTGCACACAGCCCAGACCTTCTCCTTTGGGGTTCATTTGAAGTCTGCACGATGCTGAGAGACAATCTTGTGTGTGTATGGTTGGTTTGTTTATTCAATATGTCAGAATAAAAGAAAGAGCTGAGTCTCAGACCATCATAATGCTGATTTTCATAGCATGACACTGAGGTGCATGGTGTTTTGCACCAGAGGATACTACTGGTCCATTATGATTCCTGTAAGAAAGGCACTTAGATTCTGTAAAGTATCATTCAAAATGCTATGTATTAGAGCTAATACTATAAAAAAAGAGAGAATAGTGTAGATAATCTCACATCCCTTCAGATGCTGGGAACCCCATTTTGTGCAACATCGAACAGGCCTCCAATCCATGCACAGCATACTGTGCAGATCCCATCCGTAGAAAGGGTTACCCCATTTCAGTCATTCGAGCTATTATAGGATTTCCTTACAAGGAAACAACTTTATTCATCCTTTCTACTGTCAAAACAGAAAGGATGTTCACATGGGAACAACTTGCTGCACTCCTAGATAAAGGCAAGGCCATGCAGGTGGCATAATCACTAGTACCAGGTGGGAGCTGCCTGCAGGCTCCTCTGTTACAATGAGCTGGCTTAGTTTATCCTGCAGCCAAGGAATCTGTGCAGCACATTGCAGGCCTGAAGGCCAAGCTGTACATGTAGCATAGTGCAGCACAGGCCTGGCTCTACTCAGGTTAACTGTTATGTGGATCACTAACTCCTTGATGTACAATGGTCTTCTGGTCAAGACCACTACACATGGGTTGTTAGATAATGTTGAAGACTGTCTTGAGTGACTGAAACCAAGCCGTTTATCTTGGGCACCATGCAGCAAATGATCCTGACAACTGCCTGGATCTTCTTTCAGAAGAAATTAGGACACTTTAGAAGGGAGCATGGGAGAAAGGTAGCTTAAGTTCGGTATAGGTGATCAGGAGACAAAGGCCCTAGGCAAATCAAGGAGACATGCACATTGACAGCATGGTTACACTTGCAAAAATCTTCTCATGTTGTTGTTTCCTCTAGAAGAAGGGAGGAAAGTCACAAGACCTTGTAATGGAACCTTTTTTAAGAGGCATTTGAATGTCCTGACTTGCCCTCAGCTTTTTACGTTTCATTTGCATTGGCTGCTTTGGGGAGGGGAAGAGGGAGTTGGCTTAAAGGTGTTTTTTTTAAATAATATTTTCAGGATGGAATAAAGCACATAAGTTCAAAAGAACAAATATTTTGCTTCCGTTTCAAAGTAATGTCAGATTTTTCAGTCATGTTTTTCCCTTATTCTTTTTTCTTTCCAAAAGTCTCTCAGCAGAACCTAGATGTTCTAAAACATGTGCCTTTTCATATATATCATTTAGGTTGGCTGAACACTTTAGTTTTCTTTTCAGCATGTGCTTTCTTCACCTGCAGCATAGCAAGCTCTAAAGCTGTGGGAACATATTTGGAAACCAAAGCTTTTGGTCTCCTTTGAAGATATTATGCTTATTCTCGACTATTTTGAGTAGTCTTTTGTTCTTCTGTGTAAGACTTGACAAATTATAGGGTCTTTAAAATCTTATCTACAAACCGTCTTCCTCTGAAAATAGAGATCTGTATTCTCTGCTCTCCCAACCCTCCAAACAGGTGTTAATTTGCTATTAAAATGCTCTTGGCCTTATGATTCCTTCAGTTGTTAGTCTATCCCTGGGCTGTTCTGGCAAAAGCCAGTTCTCTTCCTCAGAACAGTGATTTGGTAATAACATTTCTTTTTCTTGTGAAAGCAGTAGTGAGGTAGCAATGCCTTTCCCTGATTTGGGAATACTTGAAATCGAGAACCTGGTTTCAGTTCCAATGAATATTCCAATGAATACCTGCTTTGGTGTGATTTGGTATTGACTTCAAGAGGAAACAAATTGAACCTGCAAGCAGGCTCAATTAATAAATGATGAGACTGAAAAGAAAATCTGTTAGATCTTGCAGAGCAAAAAAAACATGTTTATGACTTCTGCTGCTTTGTAATAGGTGAACAAAAGTCAGCCTGGATGGTGAGAAAAATAATTATTTTTTGTGAGAGTGTGTGTTTGTACAGAAACTGGAGGGATTTTGGTGAAAGAAAAATGTTTGGGGGGAGGAATCTATAGAATGTCAAAAGTTCTACAAAACTTCCTTTCTTTTGTTATAAATCTTTGCATAGATGTGTCCTGTGCACATTTTTGTAACAGCCCTAAATTTTTAATTTAGCATGCAGAAGCTCCAGAAGGAGGCAGAAGTCCCATAGGAAAGCATGCTTTTGATTTGGCCTTTTCTTTGTTGAAAGGAAGGTTTGATTGGGGGCGGGGATTAAGCCAATGTCATTGAGTTCACTGAAGATGAACCAAAAATAGTGTGCTTTTCATGACAGAGTTGCAGGTTGTTTTTTTTCCTGTTACATAGTCTGTATCTGAGCCTGTGTCATTTTCTATTCTCTTAATTTATTTTGTCCACGATTATTGCATAGGTCAGGGCTGAAGCTTTGCAGTAGGGCAACATCAAGAAATACTTCTGCTGCTGTGTGACATATCTGTAGTGTGCATATAGAAATCTCCCTCTTAATCCAGAACTCTTCATAAACAAATAATGCACTCAAAGAAACTCCAAAATCAAAATGATAAGTCAAACTTTCTTCTGTTTTATTTAATCTTACCATGTGCCTTTTCTTGCTGATGCTTCAAAACAGCTATTTTCTTAAACTCCTGCCTCTACTGAAGTTTAAGCATGCATTTGAAAAGTCACAAAAGTACAAGCCAGTATTCATTATTACATTCTCCTGTCTTCTGAAGTTATATGAATGTATGCTGTACCCATCCCCATATTCAACTTGAGGTGATTATTTTGTGTGTGTATTTGCATCTAAACCACCAGTGGATTGATGTAATTCTATTGAATTTGGTGGATTTTTGTTTCTGCCTCTGCCAACAGTGGATTTGTTTTTTCATCTTAATATGCATTTCTTCCTACATAAATCTCACTGCATAGAGCAGAGCAGACTCAGTATTATTACCTGTAAGAAGGACATCTAACAGACTGCTCCCTATTATCTAGTTTCTCAAGCTTACTGTGATTCATATTCCTTTTCTTGCATACAGAAGGAATATGGGATAAGAAAATCCAGTTGAACTGTAGAAAATGTAGAACATTGATTTCCGAGTATGCAGAAAACAAAGCAAAATAATATATTCAAACAGTCAGTTACAGGAGCTAGCAAAGTGTAAAGTGCCTTTAAGAAGCAGATGTTTGCTGTGAAGTTCACCATGCATGCAAACATGTTTCCTTCTGTACAAAGTTAGTGCTCAAGTTTTTATAGACATTCAGGGTATGCATAAATTTATAATGGTGATTGTTTTAGTCATGATAGCACTTGAGCACACTGAAAAAAACATCAAAGTACTCCACAAACAACCAACACAAAGCCAGGCCCTGCCCCAGAGAATTCTCAGTCTAGGGCTGAAACAATACACAAGTGAGCAAATTGACAAATGTGAGAGGAGCAGGTTAGGATGGAGGAGAAAAGAGGACAACTTATCAGTTCAGGGAATATTGTTTCTATGCAGTTGAATAGCTGATTAGTCTAGGCTGTTGTTTTGGTAATATAAATTTATAGTATTCTGCTGTGGGTAAATAGCACCAGGCATCTGCCCCAAATTATAAGTATATATGACAGGTAACCCTGGACTGATCTGCATCCAGTTCTTGTATTGTGTCACAATTTTGATTAAGGGTGTGATATTTTTATCTCAAAATATTTATAAAGGTAAAACAGCATGGAAACAGTTTAAACTGACACAAATAATTTCATAGAATAATAGAATCACAGAACAGCCCAGGTTGGAAGGGACCTCAAAAGATCATCTGGTCCAACCTTTCGTGGGAAAGGGAGCCTAGATGAGGTTATCTAGCACCCTGTCCAATCGCATCTTGAAAACCTCCAGCAATGGGGACTCTATCAGGTCCCTGGGGAGTTTGTTCCAGTGAATGATTGTTCTCACTGTAAAAAATGACTTTCTTGTATCAAGATGAAACATCTCCCAGTGCAACTTGTACCCATTGCCTCTTGTCTTCTCCATGTGGCTCCTTGTGAAGAGAAAGTCTCCGTCCTCTTTGTAACTGCCCTTTAAGTACTGGAATACTGTGATGAGGTCCCCTCTTGAACCTTCTTTTCTCCAGGGAGAAAAGACCTAACTCCTTCAGTCTTTCCTCATAGGGTAGGCTCTCAAGCCCTTTGATCATTTTTGTAGCCCTCCTTTGGACCCTCTCCAGTCTGTCCGCATCTTTCTTGAATTGTGGGGACCAGAACTGGACACAGTACCCCAGGTGTGGCCTGACAAGCACTGAGCAGAGTGGGATGATCACTTCTCTATCTCTGCTAGTAATGCCCCTGTGGATGCAGCCCAGGATCCGATTTGCCTTTGTTGCTGCAGCGGTGGACTGCTGACTCATGTTCAGCTTGTTGTCCACCAGGACCCCCAGGTCCCTTTCAGCAAGGCTGCTCCCCAGCCACACAGATCCTAGCCTGTATTGGGCTCTTTGGTTATGTCATCCCAGGTGCAGGACCTTGCACTTGTCTTTGTTAAACTTCACGCTGTTCTTTCTAGCCCACTCTTCCAGCCTGTCCAGATCTGTAAGAGGTATGTGTTAAAGGAGAAGCCGCTGCCCGAGCACTCACACACCATTCAGGGAGTTGCACACACACCATTCAGGGAGTTGCACACACACCACCGGAGTACTTGTACAAGTACTACTTGTAAAGCACACACACCACCGGAGACTTTAACTACTAGGACCTGAGTCCCTTCGCAGCAGGCAGCTCCATGGAGCTGACGGGTGCCCCTTTTCGACTCCTCGCTCACACACACACTCACTCTCGGGCGCTTCCTCTCCCCTCTGGCTCGACCCTAGGTTTCCCAAAGCAGAGTCTCTGATACGACGTACGCCAGACGAATTTATTGGTACAGCGGTGAAAACAGCTCGAGCTGGGTGCCTCCGGAGAGGGACCCAGGACAAAGAAATCCCTGGGCAATTATACCCTTACAATCTAAATTCCCCTCCCCTCAGGACACAGTTCGGACCAATAGTAGTATCAGGGTCTGGGGTCTTCTGGTTCTTCATTGGGCCCTTTCATTGTCTCTAGGCGGGCCGATTCTTCTCTTATCTCTAAGATTGCAGCTTCTGCTAAGGTTGAAGCCTCCTTATCCTTCTGGTTTGCACCAGTTTCAGGGGCCTTCCTTCATGTAGCCAAGTAAAAGTTCAGTGCACGGTCGGTGGATCTGGGTGACAGTTCTTGGGGCCTAAGACTTCAGCAAGCCTTGATACTAATGCTAAAGTGACTACTACAACAGTCCTCCCTTTTTTTTTTTTTTTTATCAAGCATTCCTGCTTAATATGTCAGACCAAGGTCAGACAAAGGCCGCGAATTCTTTCAGGATGAACAATTAACCACCATGTTCATATATATAATATGATTACAAGTAACACAATAGGGCTAAGCATAATACTATTATCATGGGATGTAACGTGGTTGGAGAGACAGTTGTCAATACTGGCATAGTAGTTTCACAAGTTACATTGACAAATAGCGTATTAACATTTATAACATACTGGGTCAGTCGTTCACCTCCATCCAACAGGCTGGTCTTAGCTGGGATATAAGTCCCTGGTATGGCCAAATGTCTCCCAAAGAGAATTTCTGCTGGTGTTAGCCCTATGGGTCGTTGTAGGGCATTGCGCACATCCCATAGGGCTAAGTGCAATGCGTCCGGTCACTTCAAACCTGTGTTTGTAGATATTTTTGCTATCTTTTCCTTTAAGGTTCTGTTCATTCTTTCTACCTGTCCTGAGGGTTGTGGGTGATAGGGAGTGTGCAAGTTCCTCTCTATACCTAGCGACTTATATAGTTGACCGATTGTATTTGCTGTAAAATGGGCACCCCTGTCTGATTCGATTGATTCAGGAACTCCATATCTGGGTATAATTTCCTTCAATAATGCTTTAATTACTCCTCCTGTGTCTGCTTTTCTTGTGGGGAATGCTTCTACCCAACCTGACAATTGATCTACTATAACTAATAAATGTTTGTATCCACTGGCGGATGGCATATCTGCCTAATCTATTTGTAATCGTTGAAAAGGGAAATAGGCCCATGGTCGTCCCCCTAACTCTGAGCTCGACTTGATACTTGAAAACTTTTGGCAGGTTGGGCAGCTACTGGTGATCCTCTTTGCGGCGGCATAAATTCCTGGTGCTGTCCATCTCTTTTTTTTTTTTACCTGGTTAGCCACTGCCTCTGCTCCTCCATGAGCTTTGTCATGAAACCACCTAGCCACAGTAATTAATTACTTCTTTGGCAAAATCGGTTTTCCTCCAATTGTCCATATTCCGCTGTCATTTTTTTCTGCTTCCCACTTTTCCCATTGATTCTTTTCCTCTGCTGTAGAGTCCTTTTCATACATGGCTTTGGGGTCTATTAAATCTGGCCATTCGTTCTGATTGTCCATTGAGATTGCAACCATACACTCCTTCAGAGGTTGCTGGGCTGCAGCTTTCGCAGCTGCATCAGCTAAAGCATTTCCTTCACTAATTTCTGTAGTATCTTTGATATGGGCTGGGCAATGTATCACAGCAATTTCTCTGGGTAGTTGGACCCATTCCAGCAAATTGCATATTTCCTCTCCATTGGATACCCTTTTTCCTGATGATGTGAAAAATCCTCGTTCTTTCCATAACATTCCTGTTGCATGGCGTTCCCCGAAGGCATACCAACAGTCTGTGTAAGTATTGACTCGTTTTCCCTTTCCTAGATGAGCCGCGTGTGTCAACACTACCCGTTCCGCTCCTTGTGCGCTCAGCCTTGCTGGGAGTGGTTCGGCTTCCATCACTTGTCCTTGGCTGACCACGGCGTACCCAGTCCGTCGTTGTCCATGCAAGTAGTAGGATGAGCCGTCTACAAATAGAGCTAAATCTGGGTTCTGCAAAGGAACATCAGTTAAATCTGTTCGTGGTTTGCTAGAAGTAAGCATTACTCGTTCGCACTGATGATGTTCCTCCCCTTCATCAGGCAATGGTAACAACATCACAGGATTCAGGGTATTGCATCTTTGCAGAGTAACATTATCTGCCATTAGTAGAATTAGTTCATACCTATGTGCCCGTTGTGGTGACAATGCTTGGGTCACATATTGCTTCAATAGTATCTCTACTTCGTGTGTTAAAGGGTTTTGTGTAGTCTGGGAGTCCAAGAGCAGGAGCTGATGCCAAAGCTCCTTTTATCGTTTTAAAAGCTTGCTCCCTTTCTGGACCCCATGCAATAGGTTCTATCTCCTCATTTCTTGTTGCTTCTGTCAGTGATCTTGTTAATTCTCCTAACCCAGGAATCCATGGTTGAGAAAATCCCACAGTTCCAAGGAACTCTCGCAACTGTTTCTTTGTGACCAGTCGCGGAAGCTTTATTATAGCTTCTATTCTTTCTGGGTCTGTTACCCACTGCCCTTCCCTTAGGATAAACCCTAAATATTTAACTTCCTTCTGACACAGCTGAAGTTTGGACGGGGATGCACGATGACCTTTCTCCGTTAAGGCAGTACATAGATGTATAGTGTCTTTTATACAGGCATCCTCATCTTTACTTGCTATTAGCAAATCATCTACATATTTTACAAGGGCTGATTTGCCCGGTAATTTTATGTCTCTCAAATCATTTCTCAGTATTTGTGGAAAAAATTGTAGGAGACCCTGCAAACCCTTGTGGGAGATGCATCCAGGTTAATTGTTGTCCTTTCCACATGTCCTGGTTTCAGCTGAGATAGAGTTAATTTTCTTTATAGTGGCTGGTATGGGGCTATGTTTTGGATTTGTGCTGAAAACAGTGTTGATAACACAGGGATGTTTTAGTTGTTGCTGCACTAGTCAAGGACTTTTCAGCTTCCCGTGCTCTGCCAGGTGCAGAAGAAGCTGGGAGGGGACACAGCCAGGATAGTTGATCCAAACTGACCAAAGGGCTATTCCATACCACATGACGTCATGCTCAGTATATAAAGCTGGGGAAGAAGAAGGAAGGGGGGGACATTTGGAGTGATGGCATTTTGTCTTCCCGAGTAACCATTACGTGTGATGGAGCCCTGCTTTCCTGGAGGTGGCTGAACACCTGCCTGCCCATGGGAAGGAGTGAATGAATTCCTTGCTTTGCTTTGCTTGTGTGCGCGGCTTTTGCTTTACCTATTAAACTGTTTTTATCTCACCCCTCGAGTTTTCTTACTTTTACTCTTCTGATTCTCTCCCCCATCCCACCAGGGGGGAGTGAGCGAGCGGCTGCGTGGTGCTTAGTTGCCGGCTGAGGCTAAACCACGACACCACATTAAGTCAAACAAAAGTTGGCTGTCCCCATCTAAAGGGATGCTAAAGAAGGCAGCCCTTATATCAATCACAGTAAAATATCTTGCCCAATGCGGTATTTGTAAAAGTATGGTAGAGGGATTGGGCACTACTGGATGTGGAGTCACTATGTGCTGATTAACTACCCATAGATCTTGTACAAAACAGTATTTTGGGTCCCCATCTTCATCTAATCTATTCTTTTTTACAGGGAGTATGTGTGTTATACAGTGACACACACACCTTCAAAATTCCTTGGGCTAAATACCCATCTGTTTGCTTTTGAATGATCTTCTCAGCTTCTTGGGGACTTGGGTACTGTTTCACAGCTGGAGGGGGGGTGTCCTCCCTTTGTTTTTATGTTTACAGATTGAGCTGAAACTAGTAATCCCACATCCATGCTAGTTTTACTCCACAACTTTGTTGGTATGGATTTCAATACTTCCGGTATTTTTAGCTCATTATTTGGGCTTCCAGTGACTACAGTCATTCCCATGATTATTAAAACTATTCCTTCGGGCAACAAGCGTAATTCTACATCTAAAGCCTGCAAGAGATCTCTCCCTAACAGGCACTCTGGGGAGTCCTCTACCAGTACAAATCGCCCCCATATACTCTTGTTTCCTATGGTTACTAATAGGGGTTTGCTCAAATTCTGCCTTCTCTGTCCTGTGACTCCATGTATTAAAATTCTATCTATCTGTGGTCCGAGACCCTCTCAGGGTAAAATTCACAAGGGATAATGTGGCTCCTGTTTCAACCAAGAATTCAACTTCACGACCGTCAACTTTACCTATAATTTGTCCCTGCTGATCCAATTGGGTTACCCACACATTAAAAATTCCCAGTCCTTCTGCTTCCCCTTCAAGATCCGCAGGGTTTCTTCCCTCCAGTCATTGTGATTGTGAGTCTTCCCGGGCCAGTTCTTCCCGGTGATAATTTCCTTCTTTTGCCCTCTCCCACGGCCAAAGTGGGCATTCCCACTGTATATGCCCTAGATTCCCACCATAATAACACTCCCTTCCACCATTCCTTCCCCATCCCCTTTCTTTTCTCCCAAATCTTAGCTCAGACCTAGTATCCAGTCTCCTTCCCCCGCTCGCCCACCCCTGTCTCTCACTTGCAAATGCCTTGCTAAAGCCGAGGCAAATAAATTTCCCTCCTGCTCTTTTACTTTCTTCCTTTCTTTAACCTGCTCAGCTTTTCGCCTTTCCTCATGCCCATCATATACAAACACAGCGATACTCAAAATATTTTGCAAATTCTCCCCCTGCCACCCCAGCATGTGTTCCTTAAAGTAATTCCGTATATTGTGGGCCGCCTGATCCACAAAGACGCTAATAACGAGCGCGTCGTTAAAATTCTGTGGCGTCATTCCTCCGTATTTTAACAAAGCTTGTCGGAGTCATCCCCAGAAATCACTAGGATGCTCCTCAGGTCTCTGCCTGCATTCTTGTACTTTAGTCCAGTTCACTCCTAGTTCCCCACATGCTCTAATGGCTTCTACCAAATTCCGGAGCCCTGTCTGACAAATGGCTCGATCCCCTGCATGATTATAGTCCCAGTTTGGATCATTTGCTGGCCAGGGGTTTCCGTTTCCTCCCTCCTGTTAGCCAATTCAGCATCCTTATTAATTATTTTCTCTCTTTCATCAGGGCAAGAGAGTTCCCACTATTGTATTTGAGTGTCACTCCAATTTGGATTATACTCCGTACATATATTTGAGAATAATTGGGCACACCTCTCGGTGTCTTCCCTGAGACAGGGCATCTTACTTCCCCACAACGCTAAGTCACCAGGTTTCCAAGGCTGGCGCCTATAAAAGGTTAATACTGGAGCAGTCTCTGCTGGGGCCCCAGGGGGCACAGCAGCAGGATTAGGAACATGAGTCATAGTCATAGGAAAGAGCCCGGCAGCCAGAGGGTTAAGAGGAGGAGAGTCAGAAGAAGACAGATAAGGTGGGGTTGAACTACTCAAAGTAATTTCTTTTTCTGGTAGCTTTTTTTTTTTTTTTTTTTTAAACTTTTGTCCTGGGAGTTTCCTTTCCCCAGACCATGCATGCCATACATACCAGTAATCCATTTGGTATGGATACCTATCCTCCAGTCATGACTTAAATACATTAATTTGTGTGGATCCATTCTTGTAATAAACGGCCATTCACCTTGGTATAATTTGATTGCGTGCTTTTTAGATAATTCTGCTGTACCATAAATTTTCTCCCAATTCTGTAAGACCTCGGCCTAGGGCATCCCCTTTTCCACGCCAGGTACATTTTCCATTTCTTCTTTTTTTCCCTAGTATCAGGGTCTCACTTATATGCGTTTTACGCTGGTCAGGCCACACACCAACTTTTGCTTCTTGTGCGCTTTATGCTGACCAGGCCACGCACCCTGTCTTTCTTCTTCTGCAGTTTACGCTGATCAGGCCACACACCACCCCGATCACTAGTCTCAAGTCTGCTCAGGGAATTTTAACACTCACCTGTCAGAGCCTCCCATTCCAAAGGTCCCAGGTGCATTCACCTGCTACTGGCAGTTGGATGTTTGGAGGCGGGAGGATCCGAGGGCACTGGCTTAGGGTCCCACCTGGGTCACCAAACTGTTAAAGGAGAAGCCGCTGCCCAAGCACTCACACACCATTCAGGGAGTCGCACACACACCACCGGAGACTTTAACTACTAGGACCTGAGTCCCTTCGCAGCAGGCAGCTCCATGGAGCTGACGGGTGCCCCTTTTCGACTCCTCGCTCACACACACACTCACTCTCGGGTGCTTCCTCTCCCCTCTGGCTCGACCCTAGGTTTCCCAAAGCAGAGTCTCTGATACGACGTGCGCCAGACGAATTTATTGGTACAGCGGTGAAAACAGCTTGAGCTGGGTGCCTCCGGAGAGGGACCCAGAACAAAGAAATCCCTGGGCAATTATACCCTTACAATCTAAATTCCCCTCCCCTCAGGAGACAGTTCGGACCAATAGTAGTATCAGGGTCTGGGGTCTTCCCATTCTTCATTGGGCCCTTTCATTGTCTCTAGGCGGGCCGATTCTTCTCTTATCTCTAAGATTGCAGCTTCTGCTAAGGTCGAAGCCTCCTTATCCTTCTGGTTTGCACCAATTTTGGGGGCCTTCCTTCATGTAGCCAAGTAAAAGTTCAGTGCACGGTCGGTGGATCTAGGTGAAAGTTCTTGGGGCCTAAGACTTCAGCAAGCCTTGATACCAATGCTAAAGTGACTACTACAACATACAGAGGTAAGATGACTCTCCCTTCTGATGTGTCCACCTCACCACCCAGTTTATTCTCATCAGCAAACTTGTTGAGGGTGCTTTCAATCCCATCATCCAGGTCATTTATGAAGATGTTGAACAGCGTGGGGCCCAGTATCAATCCCTGGGGGACCCCGCTTGTGACAGGCTGCCAGCCTGAGTAAAAAACATTGATCACCACCCTCTGAGTGCCACCTGTTAGCCAATTTCCTACCCATCTCGCAGACCACCCATCCAATCTGTATCTTGCCAGTTTGTCTAGGAGAAGGCTGTGGGAAAGAGTGTTGAACGCTTTGCTGAAGTCCAGGTAAACAACATCCACTACTCTCCCCACGTCGACAGAAGATGTTATCTTGTTGCAGAAGGTGATCGGGTTAGTCTGGCATGATTTGCCCTTGGTAAATCTGTGCTGGCTTTTCCCAATCACCTGCTTCATCTGGCTTTTGATAGTTTCTAGGAGGACTCATTCCATTACTTTCCCAGGGACTGAAGTAGGACTAATGGGCCTGTAGTTTCCTGGGTCCTCTTTTGGGCCCTTCTTGTAGATGGGTATGACATTTGCCCTCTTCCAGTCATCAGGGATATCCCCTGATCTCCATGGCTTTTCAAAGATTATAGCCAGTGGCCTTGCAACAATGTCAGCCACTTCTCTTAACACCCTGGGGTGGATTCCATCCGGGCCCATAGATTTATGTGGGTTGAGCCCTTGCAAGAGGCCGCAGACCAGCCCTTCCTCCACTGCTGGTGGGTCAACACATGTGTTGTCGTAGCTACTTGATCCTGTGATCTGGGGTTCAGCTATGCTGATAAAGACAGAGGCAAAGAAGGTATAGAGAACCTCTGCCTTGTCAGCAGTATTAGCGACTAGTTTCCCTGCCCTGTTTAGCAATGGGCCTATGTCTTCCCTGTGCTTCTGCTTACTGCTCACGCACCTGAAGAACTCTTTATTGTTGTTCTTGACATCTTTGGCCAATTTCAGTTCTAGCTGAGCCTTAGCCTTCCTGAGCGCATCTCTGCATGCACTCAGGATGTACAGTGATGCATGCAGTACATCTCTGCATGCATCTCTGCATTCTTGTAGTCCTCAATGGCTATTTGGTAGCCTTTCCATAGCCGGTATGCTTCTTTCTTTGCTTTTAAGCACATTCAAAAGCTCTTTGTTAAGCCAGGGTGGTCTCTTGTTCCACCTTCTTCCTTTCCCTTTGTAGGGGATGGACTGTTCTTGTGCTTCCAGGAGGCTGTTCTTGAATAACTCGCAGCAGTCACAAGCTCCTTTGCCCTCCATGGATGCTTCCCATGGAATCCCTCGCAGCTGGACTCTGAGCGTATTGAAGTTGACTCTTCTAAAATCCTGGGTCTTTGTCCTACTACTGGTCTTCAGTGTGCTCAGCAGGATATTAAACTCCACAATGTTGTGATCACTGTATCCAAGACTACCATTGGTAGTTATGTTGTCAAGTAAGTCTTGTCAGTTTGTGAGCAGTAAATCTAGCAATATGCTGTTCCTAGTTGGCATGTCCAGCATCTGTAGCAGGAAGCAGTTCTCAATGCATTCCAGGAACCTGATGGATGACTTGTGCACCACTGTGTTGTTTTCCCAATAAATGTCCGGGTAGTTGAAGTCACCCATGAGGACCAGGTTCCGTTGGCCTGAGACTTCCTTGAGCGGCCAAAGTAAGGCTTCATCAGCCTCGTCATTCTGATTGGGAGGTCAGTAACAGATACCTACCATAAGATCTCCCTTGGTGATGATCTCTCTAATCTTGATCCAAAGGCATTCAATAGAACTTTCATGGTCTCCATAGATCACCTCCATACACTCAAATTTCTCTTTTACATAAAGTGCAACTCCACCTCCTCTTCCTCCCTTCCTATCTTTCCGAAAGAGCTTGTAGCCATCCATTGTGGTCTTCCAGACATGCAAGTTTTCCCACCAAGTTTCTGTGATTCCTATGACATCATAACTCTCAGACTGGGCACAGAGCTCCAGTTCCTCCTGTTTGTTGCCCAGACCACGTGCATTGGTATACACGCACTTGAGGTGGCTGGACTTAGGGTTCTTGCCTTTGGAGAGGGTTGGGGAGCATTCCTCACTACTCTGGTAGGTGCACTCATCCACCCTGTTGCTTATGAATATGCAGGTGTCACAGCTTTGGACCCTACCCCTCAAGTTTGTTAGTTTAAAGCACGACTCACTAAGTCAGCCAGCTAGTGAAGATTCTCCAACCTCTTCTAGAAACGTGGATCCCATCTCTCCCCAATAGGCTGTATTTGTCAAAGAATGTCCTATGATCATTCCAAAGGCCTGGCAACATTCCAAAGGCCTGGCAACCAAAGGCCTGGCAACAACACCAGCCACGAAGCCAGGTATTGATCTGCATTATCTATATTATTCTCTCCTTATAGTGTTAGCTCAAATTGTGGTGGGTTAACCTTGGCTGGCTGCCAGGTGCCCACCAAGCAGCTCTATCACTCCCCCTCCTCAACAGGACAGGGGGAGAAAATAAGATGAAAAAGCTCATGGGTTGAGATAAGGACAGGGAGATCACTTACCTATAACCGTCACAGGCAAAACAGACTCACTTTGGGGAAGATTAATCTAATTTATTGCCAATTAAAATAGAGTAGGATGTTGAGAAACAAAAACAAAACTAAAACCACCCCACCTTCCTCCCACCCCTCTTTTCTCCCAGGCTCAAATATACTCCTGACTCTTCTACCTTCTCCACCCCCAAGTGGCACAGGGGAAGGGGAATGGGGGTTGTGGTTAGTTCATAACAGTTCCTCTCTGCTGCTCCTTCTTCCTCACACTTGTCCCCTGCTTCTGGCATGGGGTCCCACCCACAGGATACAGTCCTTCAGGAACAGACTGCTCTAGCGTGGGTCCCCCACAGGCCACAGTTCCTGCCAGAAAACCTGCTCCAGCACGGGCTCTCCACAGGGCCGCAGCTTCCTTCAGGGCACATCCACCTGCTCTGGCATGGGTCCTCCACTGTGGACCTCCTTGGTCTGCAGGGGGACAACCTGCCTCACCATGGTCTTCACCATGGGCTGCAGGGAAATCTCTGCTCCAGTACCTGGAGCACCTCCTCCCCCTCCTTCACTGAACTTGGTGTCTGCAGGGTTGTTTCTCTCACATTTTCTCACTCTTCTCTCTCTCACAGCTTCTGCACAGCATTTTTTACGCTTTCTTAAATATGTTATCACAGAGGCACCATCAGCATCGCTGACTGACTCAGCTTTGGCCAGCAGTGGGTCCATTTTGGAGCCAGCTAGAATATGCTCTAACATGGGGGCAGCCCTTTATCTCTTCAGATAGAGGCCACCCCTGCAGCTCTCCCCCACTACTAAAACCTTGCCACGTAAACCCAATACACAAATAAATAGCATTTTCAATTATACCTTACAGAGTCTGAGTCCCTTTCTTACTGGGATCATAACAGACCAGCACTCCTGGTGTAAAACATTTGGTGTAGTTGGCAGGATCCTGTGAGACATGCCTTTCTGGAGAAAGAACAATGAAGAGAGAAGCAGAGTGCCTGAGTGGTCCCCACACACAGCTGTGGAGGGTAGTTACAAGGCATTTAGTCCAGGTGGTTTGCCTGGTGGATTGGGAAATTGAGGAGGAATTGCCTGATTGTTCCACTCCAGATGAAGTATTACTGTTGTCTTAGCAAACAGGGGTTAGGGAAAGGAAATTAAAGGAAAATTTGTACTGTCTTTGGTTTTTGCTAACATGCTTGAAATGGACATGGCAGCATTTAGAGCTGATGCAAAAAGAACTGAAAGCGCTGCAGGTGCAGCTCCACTCGGCAGACCCTGGGCAGTGAGCACAGGTGCAGACACCTGCAGTGCAGGGGGGGTGCACGGAGCAGTCTGGGAAGGGCACCACTGAGGTACGAGCTATTTGCCAGAAGGATGAATGGTGGGACAAGGACCCTTGGTTCTCTGGTAAGGATGAGTGGACAGAGGGGTTAGAGGATGAGTGCGGCAACAGCATTTCTGTCTGGCCATTAGTGATTCACAAAGCAAAGGGGCTCCCGGGGGCATCCCAGCACACAGTCTGGGTGTGCAATTTTACACAGCCTGAGTTGCAAGATTTAGCAAAAGCATACCAGCAAAAGCCAGGAGAACGGCTGACGCACTGGCTCTTGTGAGTATGGGACTTTGGAGGAAATACTGTACTTTTAAATCCTAAAGAATTAAGGTGTTTGGGTGTCATCTCGCAAAAGCGTATGATTACCCAGTGGCTAAGAGGAGCACAGGGTAATGTATCCCACTCCCTGCAGGAGCTTTAAAAGTAGAGTATCCCTTGCCTACTGACTGGGATGATAAATCAGCATCCTGGAAAAGTATAGCTGAGGCTGGTCAGTATTTACGGGAACTGGCTGCACGACCAGGCGTGTATTCACATAACTTTAGGTCCTGATATGGAAACTTTTACACCCGTCATGAACACCCGAATATTAGAGGGTGCCCCATTTGCCTTGAAAGGGACAATAATTTCCTTGCTAGGGGCTGCTGCAGGAAAACCAGTGGGGGATGTTATTCTATCACTAGGACAACTTGGTGATTATCAGAGTGAAAAAGAGGAGACAGAGCCTGAAGCATTTCAAATGCAACAACTCAAGGGAAAGGTTACTCAGAAAGAGGTGTTTCTGGCACTAATACAGGCAGGAGTGCCTGGGGAGCAGATGGCAAACCAACTCCTTATTTGTAGAGTTTGTATAAGAAAGCAAAAGCAAAGGAGAAGGGACAGAGGGCACACACTGGGCAATGGGGGCATAGGGGTTGAGCAGTCAATTACCCCCGTGATTATGGGGACAGCAGAAGCAGGGATTCCTCTACCAAGGAACAGACTGAAGGGTCCGAGGACAAAAGTGGTAGACCAGTCCCTGTGTGCCCTTTAGTTATTAACAAAGCAAAAGGACCCGCTGGGGCACCGCAGCATACAATATCAGTGCAAGATTACACTCAGACAGAGCTGCAGAGTGTGGCAGACTTGTAAGAGCAAAAGCTGGGAGAGAGATTAGGACAGTGGTTACTGCAAGTGTGAGACCAAGGAGGGGACAGTGTACAACTGAGCCCCCAAGAAATGATGCATCTGGGAGCAATTTCTCCATATCCAATTGTTACCCGTTTTATAAAATAACTCCCAAAACACACAGAATATGTTTAGAGAAGAGACGTCATTTTATTCTGCACAGGCTGCAAGGTGAAATATTTCCACAAATCAAGCCCACCTACTGTAATTCTCTTCAACATTTATACATGAAAGTTAACATACCACGCCTATCTAATACATAATCATTAGACTGACTAAGCATCCTCTTCTTCCATTGGTCTGTATTTTCTCCACTTTGATTTAAAGCCACAGTGTGATTTTTAATTCACTGTGCATGCTCACAAGGGGGGGGGGGGGGGGTAGTCCTTTCATCCCTCAGTTGGGTTGGTGGTCGCAATCTTCCCCCTGCCGTCTTTACCTTTCCCCTAGTTACTGTGACTCCCATCGTTTTCATGGTTGTGGTGTCCCTTTATCTTTACGACCTTCCCTGTAGGAGGATGTTCCTGTTATTAGTCCTTGAAGTGTTACAGCTTTGCATTCGTTGAGGAGATGCTAGTTAGTGAAACATATGCTTGTCAGTAAAGTATGCAGTGCCAGTACCCCTTTAATCTGACTTAGGCATTATCTATTACCTTGAAGATTCTACAATTCCCATATACTAATTTCCACTTGTAACTATGATTCTTTCTTAGCTACTAACAACTTCTATACTTTTCTATTTTATTTAAAAAAAAAAAATATATATATGGTTTGTGGTAACACAATGGTGACACAATGCTTAAAAGGGGCCCGGGCAAATGGAAATGTGATTTATTCTCTTTGGGAATGGTAATGTAACCAGATGTAATCGAAGTGATTAGTTTGTTCTTTTTTGACTAAGCAACATAGACTAAGCAACATAAGCAACATGACTAAGCAACATAGAGATAGGAGCGGGGTAGACAGTACTTTAATGTTGTGTTTGTACATCTATGGCTATGGATATGCTACTATGCCCAAAGACAATAGGACGAGGAGTAGTACGGACATGCTGCTATGCTCCCAGTACAGCCCCAGCCCATCTTGACAATGAGGTCGAGGGTAGTTAGAATAATTGGTTTGTGTTAGAATAGGAGTAAGGGTGCCAAATCATTGTTAGGGACCATGCACCATGAAGAAGGGAAGCAAGTTACATAAGCAAGGTAGGATTGTGCATGCCCATAAGAAGGGGTCAACTAAAGGACACACCTGTACGACCACCAAGGACCACCAGAGACCCCCACGGAAGCCCCTTGGAGCTCAAGGATGCATGCGTAATGACCATGCAAATATGATAATTAGTTATGGGAAATAGAATGAATATGCATGATCATTCTGGGAAATTTGATGCATATGTATGTAATCGGACAATATAAGCTTTGGTTGATGTAACTTGGGGTATGTATGCTAGGTGGAACGATCCCCCGTGCATCCAGCGCCATAATAAAGAATGCCTGCTTCTTAATGCTACATTGGTGTTAAGGAGTTTGATTCCCGATTTCGGTGACAGTAAAGCTACAGCACCACCACCCACACCCCCCCACACCCCCCCGGTTGGAATGACAGAACTGTGACATGGAGGTTTAGAGATGGAGGAGGGGAGCAGTATTTGAGAGAATTGGCTGTTCAACGCGGTGTTTAAAACGCTGCCTTCACTAGCCAGGACTCAGAGGTATTCACCTCAGGAATGCAATCCAGGCTGTTAGCCAGAGCGCCTTTTCATCTTAAAGGAACCATCATATTGCTCCTGAGAGCTGCCCAGGGGAAAGCAGTCAGGGATTGTGCTGGTTTTGGCTGGGATAGAGTTAATTTTCTCCATAGTAGCTAGTATGGGGCTATGTTTTGGATTTGTGCTGAAAACAGTGTTGGTAATACAGGGATGTTTTCGTTACTGCTGAGCAGTGCTTACTTTTCTGCCTCTCACACCACCCCACCAGCGAGTAGGCTGGGGGTGCACAAGAAGTTGGGAGGGGACACAGCTGAGACAGCTGACCCCAACTGACCAAAGGGATATTCCATACCATATGACGTCATGCTCAGCAATAAAAGCAGGGGGGAGGTTGGCGGGGGGGGGGCCGCTGCTTGGGGACTGGCTGGGCATCTGTTGGTTGGTGGTGAGCAATTTTTTTCATTTGCATCACTTGTCTTTCTTGGGTTTTATTTCTCTCTCTCTGTTATTTTCATTTTCCTTACAGTTTATTATTGTTTCTTTCCAATTATTAAACTGTTTTTATCTCAACCCACGAGTTTTCTCTCCATCCATCCCGCTGGGGGGGAGTGAGTGAGTGGCTGTGTGGTGCTTAGTTGCCGGCTGGGGTTAAACCACAACAATACTGCTTAGAGAGACTATGGTTATCTGGAAGTTTACATCAGCACTGTAAATACTGTTACTACCAGTGGACTAATGATGATAGACTTTCAGAAAGAATGAATACCTAGTGTAGAGATGGCCATGGGTGTAGCCATTTGACCTCACTGATACTGACACATTAGTTTAAATGGAGTTATATCTGGCTTAGATCTGGTAATTCAGACACCAGAGCTTTTTTTCCAAGGAAACAGTAGCAGCATCTCAGATAAAAATCACACAACTGAGAGTACACTGATGATAGTAACAACCAGAAATGTCAAAATTTCAAATTACAAAAGTTATGTCCTTTACACAAGATCACCTACTTGTGTAGATACTTGGATAGCTTGCTAAATGTTTTTGACTTTTATTATTTGCATTAATTTCTTGCATTATTGTATTGTATTATGTACTGACATATGAGATGATTCATATGTTTTCAATTAAAAATTAGACATTTAAGTCTAAGTTGGTCCATCTAGACTCCCTTTATAATTAGTGGAAAAAACCAGGTAACTCTAGAGGGTAATTTATCTTAAATGTCTAAAATAAGTTAGATGAATTACCCCATGGGGTATCTTTGATGTGACTTCAGATGCCTGAAATGAATCTTACCCAGGGTGTCCAAAACCATGTCCTATCCAAACAGCAAACTGTATTATCTGCCATATTTATTTGAATTTCACAGATATTAAGGCTTAATATGGATATAATTATTACAATATGTACTGGAGTATAAGCATGCAAACACTGAAAAGTATTGCTCCATTCCTCTCTTCTCACTGACCTGCTGGACTGACTGCTGGAGGAGGGTTCCAATATGTGGAGAGAGGGGATACACTATGATAAATCTCAATGTAGGCACCCTTCAGCTTCCATACGTCATTGCATGTGTGTACACATCTCTTTCTGCCAGAGCGAATTGGCTTTTTGTAGCCTATCTGTCCTCCACCTTACAGTACTTCATTCTCCCTAACCAAGTCAGGCAACCCTTCAGGGATTACTTATGTTTTGCTGCGTGGTGGGTTGATCCTGGCCAGCAACTAAGCACCCACCAGCTACTCATTCCTGCAGCAGGATGGGGGTGTAAAAGTCAGTTCTTCACCGTCCGAGGAGAGAGGCAAGGACGTTTAGCATAGAATTACCACAGGAATTTATTCTTTTATATTTTAGCTATGCACGTAGTGGTGCCCCAGCCTAATGCATGGGGGACCCCAATACAGAGGAAAGCAGGGTTTATATATGTTACAATACAGTTGTGTAGACCAATCAAGTTACTCATGTTAAGGGGTGGGCTAATCAGTTACTATTGCTCGCATAATCGGTATATACTTCTCCCATGCGGGATCAGTACATGCTTGTCCCACGCAGGTGGTACAGACGTATGGTCAGTGGTGTGTTAATCCTCATTGTTCTAAACCGATGTCCCATGCAGGTGTGGGAGGTTTATCCTGGATTCTGGTCGATTGCAGTTCTGGCCGTGGTTATATGCCTGGTTCCACTGAAGGGTTAATCTTCTATTGTTTTGTCGTTGGTATGGGGTGTTCTTAGCTGGCAAGAGCTGGCTTAGGTTGCGTCTTTGGGTCATATTGACCCCGAGGTAAAAGCTCATAGTCTCAGGTCGTGTTCATTCTTCTAAGCAAGTCATATTGCAGTTAGCATCTTGTCTTTCATGGGGAGAGAATCAGAAGGCAATCACTCACAACCTCCCACAAGCAGGCTGATGCCCAGCCAGTTTCTGACCAACAGCTACTGTAGAATACACACCCCCCCCCCGCCATTGTTTTGTTGCTGTTGTGGTTTCTTTGGGTTTTTTTTGTGTGTGTGTGTGTTTGGTTTTTTTTAATTGAGCTTGAGGTTATTGGTATGGAATATCCCTTTGGCCAATTCAGGTGAGCTGTCACAGCTGTGTCCCCTCCTAACCTCTTGCCCACCCCCAGCCCACTCGCTGGGGGCAGGGGAGTGGGGTAGGTAAAGTGAGAAACAGAGAAAGCTTTGACGCTGTGCAAGGACTATTCAGTAATAGCTAAAACACTGGTGCATTATCAACACTGTTTTAGCCACAAATCCAAAACACAGCACCATACAGGCTGCTATGAAGAAAGTTAACTCCATCCCAGCCAGACCCAGTACATGCTGTTCCTATTTGATTACTGTTTAGGGCTCTCGCCATCTAGCAGCTTTGCCCTGCCAGCACAGCACAGCAATGCGTACCTTCAGATCTCCCTGTGGGAAAGGAGCTTGCCGCACTCAGCACCTGCTCCAGCCCCACACCACAGCCAGGAGCCGCGAAAGCAGTGACGGGTAACAGCCACCCTGCCACACCCACCTCCGCTGCGGCCCACCCCTCGCAGCAGGTGTGTGCTAAGAGAAGGGAGCAGAGGAGTTAAGGCCCTCGCGCATGCGCGCCTCCGCTGCAGAAGCCAGGGTTTTCTCGGTTGCGCCTGCGTGCGCACCGTGGGCAAGATGGTGGTGGGGACATTAGTCTGAGGAAGTGAGTGAGGGAGTGTGTTTGAGGCGTTGGGATTGTGGGTCCTGGCTTGGGTGTTTCTGAGGGATGCTACTGTCAGGTAGGGGTTGAGCCCATGTAGAAGCTGGTGAGGCAGTTGGGGCTGTCTGGAGCCTGCTGGAGGGATGAGGAGCTGGGGAGACGGGTCAGGGACCGGCCCTCACCGATGAGAAAGAGAGGTGGCTGCTAGGCCCCTGCTCCTTATGCGCGCCTGGGCCCCTCGACTGCTATTTCACGCTGCCCTGAGGGGCGCCGCCTTTGGCTTGGTGGGTCCGTGGCGGTGGGAGGAATCGGAGGAATCGTGGCGGTGGCGGCGTTGCTGCAGCTACTGGGTGGGGAGAGCGCGGCAGGCAGGTGAGTGCCCGTCGGTGGAAGAGCTGGCCCCTGATGGACACCGCCCGCTTCCCCGGGCAGCAGTCCTTCCCCCTTCCTTTTTCTGGGCGGTACCCGCCAGTGGCAGCCCCCTTCCTCTTCCCCCCACCCCAGGCCCTGTCTCCGCTTCGGCCGGGCGTCGCTTCGGACTTAAACTATGACTGTCCTTCCCGGGTACACTGGCTGACAGCACAGTAGTTCTTCGCCTAATGGCCCCTTCAGAAAATGGGTGAGCGAGCTCATCTCCGCGGTAGCAGCCTTGGGGATGCTGAACTGCGAGGCAGGACGGGGGAAGGATGGGTTTGAACTAGGCATCGGTCTGGCAAAGACGTGTGTGCTGCTTCCTGAAGCCGCCTGCTCCTGTCCCTTGCCTTCTGTTTTTCTGCGGTCTGGCTAGATTGTCACTGCTCTGGGATAGGGGCTGTCTTCTGTGGGCACTGCCCCTCACGCAGTAGGAGTCTGGTCTTGTAGGTGTTAAATAATAAAGTTATTGCTAGCTTTTTAGCTGTAAAACGTGAGTTGACTTTATTTGATGCTTTTATACTTTAAAATCGGACCAAAAGTTTGTATATACTTAATAGCTAAGATACTGCTGGAATACAAAGGCAATAGTAGTAAGGCACACAAACTAGCTTCTTTCTTCTGTGAAAAGATATTTATATTTAAAATCCTTGACCTGTAAAACCTTTCTGTAACTGTTAGATTAGTCTTTGACTTTACACCTCTCTGTTAGTAGGGGTTATTTCTTCTGTTATGTTTTCTCTCTAACCTCTTGTAATGAGGGGTGGATCTGTACAGGTGTGTCTGACTCCACCCTCAGTTTCTGAAGTCATTCTTGCCTCAAGTGCCATTTATAGCTTCAGAAGTGATTGAATGTAAAGCAAAAAAATTCAGAATTCTATAAAAGTTAGTTTCATTGTGGAGCTACAGGGGAAGGGAGGAGTGAAGATGCAAGTGTACTAAACTACATAACTGACTTGTTTGTTGTCCTCCTGCCCCCAATAATAATTATGATCTCTATGATAGTAGTGGCTTGTAAAACTGTGACAAAAACTTTTAACTTTCCTAAAAATAAAATTTCTGCGGAAATGTTGATTTCATGTGTTGGCTCTACCAACTACTAATCAACAAGAGAAGACTTCTGTGTACCAGTGGAGAAGCACATATTTGAAAGCTTTGCTTCAGGAGGTTATGTCTGAATTGATATCACTACTAGAAATAACACTTTGGTAAGTTAGGACTACTGCAAGGGTTGATTAAGATTGTCACTAATTGAAATGACAAGGAAACAACGTTTTCTTCTATTGTCTTCAGATGCTGTAATCTTATTTTTAAACTGTTTGACAAAAATTGTATGCCAAATGGTTTCATCCAATCCTAAGCACTCAAGAAATACTAGTCTTGTTAAAGTGAATGTCATGAGGTTGTAATGCTTCAGCTTCAACTTCCTTGTTATGATGGCTATTTATAGAATATTTCTGCTCAATGAAAAGGACTTTGCAATTACAAGTACTTGCTCTCCTTGGATGTTTTAGGTTCCAAAATATAAATGGGTTATTTGGTAAAAAGTATTTATACTTAGTGGTATAATGGGGGGGGGACACACGAACTAAACTCGGGAAATCCAAATGGTGGCATAGATGATGAAGAATTTTTTTTTATTTCTAAACAGTGCAGTAGCAAACACTATGGAGCATAAGAATGTGTCTTAGCAAATGTAATGAAATACATGCACATGTGAAGTTTTGATACCTAGATATGTTACACAATGCTTGTCAAGTAACTAAGATAAAGTTTCCTTAGAATATCAAACTAACACCCTCAAGGATGTGATGTGCTACCATGTGCACGAAACTTTAGATATTGTTTTGGTTAGTACTAAACTAATAGCTGTTAGTCCAAGTTGAATGCCTGTATCTTGCACTTACGGTACCTTGTGGATGCTTTCAAAAGATTTTTATATATATACATATGCATGTGTATATACTTTTGTAAAGACTTCTTGATTACTTCTGGAGCCTTCTTATATCTACTTAATCTTTTGGGTGAGGGATTTGTGTCCTTCCATGGTCATATCAATACTAAATAAAACTTTTTTTTTTAATCCTATAATGATCAAGTGGGGAAAAACTAGATCTGGCTAACTTTATTTTGGCTAGACTCTGAAAATTCTTACTTTGAGTAAAACCAAAATAGTTTGGATTGTTTTATATTAGTTAACTTGTCCTGTTTGTTTTGGGCAGCTCAGTAACAATAGAATTATTCACGCAGGTGTTATACGTGCTTTTTGAAATACTTTATGATAGCAAGTTGTTATGAAGTGTCATAACTGGCATGCGAGAGCATACAATTGGTTTAGTATAGCATGCAAGTTACTTTTTCACCACTATGCTATAGAATTTTTCATAGCATTATATGGTAGAAATTAATGAATTCCAGGAAACTCTCTCACCCCATCTGAAACTGAGGCCTCACTATTCTTCTTTGAGTTGTCCCAATTTAATTTGGACAGTAGAAAGCAATGTCTCTCTTCTGTTTCAAACTACCATGTTTTCACAGTGTATTTCTAGTAGCTTGTATGACAATAACTGAATGAGTAATGAATGAATGAACTGAAATTAGATAGCTAAACAACTTGGCAAGTAAAGCACATCACTAATCTCATTTTAATGAGGATATCAGTATTTTGAATAGTAAAATAAAATCCTGTGATGCACCTGAACTTAGCTTTTAATGAAGTCTCTATTGTATGTTTAAAAAAAGCAACCTGACCTTACTAAATTAATGTAGGAGGACTTGGCTTGGAAATGGCAATCCAGTAGTTGTAACTGATCTTTAAATGGATCTTCTAGTAGTTTGCTGTTTGAATTCATATTATCTTCATTTATTACCAATAATAGGAAAGCAAAAGCACTGTATGAACTTAGCTTTGACCCCTGATTCACATACTCAACTTCTAGTGTTCTGCTATTTAATGCCCCACGCTGCTGGCTTTTTGGTCCTAATTAATTTGGATTATGATTATAAATACTAGTTTGCTAAAATAGTGTTAAAAACCTGTCATAGTGACTTCAGTAGCAACTGATGCTGTGCTGTTGTAGAATTCTATTTTAATTGTTGGATGGTAATCATTCAGTTTTAGTTGAAAGCTTGCATCAGGTGTAGCTGGAGGATGAAGCCACTAGGCAATAAGCATTCACTCAATGTCAGAGGCCTATATTGAGTGGGGGTGTTATTTTCTGTTAAAGCTTATGGGAGAGGTAGGCAGTTGGAAAACTTAAAGAACAATACTTGCTTTGCCTTATCTGCATGTGCTACTATAATAGTACCTCTGATACTATTTGCTGGACATAGTTGCAAGGCTAGTCTATGTTAATTTGACTCGACAGTCAAAGATTAATAGGGTTCCATGAGTATGTTTGTCTTCATTAGAGGATGATTGTTTTAATATTAATTATTGCTAGTAGAAGTAAGAAATTTCAAAAGTATGAACGCTTTGAGACTAGAGATAATTTATTTTTGCCTTTGTCGTGGATTTTCAGAAGGTGAGGAGTAAAATTTGATATACAAGAACATCTTTTTGAACTAGTTAATATAGTTGTATTAGAGCATGAGTAGTTTGACTCCTATTGAAATGGTAAGCTAAAACACTAAAGTTTGAGGCCAAATAGCATTTTGAAGTATTGTTCATAAGTGTAATGCTATCATTTTAATCTCAAACTGATAGAACTATTAATCTCTAATAGAAGAATAGACCTTACTTAGGTGGACTTGATAATTCAGCTTAAAAAGGATTTAGGTTTATGTGAAATAGGACAACAATGCTTCTGTTAATGCTGTGAGTTTGTTTTTTTTAAGATATGAACTCTTTATTCTTATCCTGTAGTAGAATGCCAGTGACACAATAAAACATCACTCAAGGCTTAGTTCATGAGATTAAATTGCTTGTGTGAAAGTTGTACACTTTCTAGAAAGCAGAGATCAACAAAATCTTTATTTGTGCAGTTAATACTATGAGTGTTGCTTCCTTCAAATAGATTCTGAAAGGTGCTGAGTTTCACAAAACTGAATTTGGCTGTTAGTAGATTGGCCTTTTTGTAGTAACTGGTATGTGGGGCAAACTGGAAGGAAACTAGAACTTCTCATTGTTGTATGACAGGAATGCAAAGAAATCATGAAAGCATAAATTGTGAGTTGACTCTCCCTTTATTAATGGAAAAAGTTCTTGGGGTCACACGACCTTTTTTTTTTTTTTTCCCCTCTCCAGAATCCCTGCTGTGGTGATCCCACATAGCTGATGCCCCTTAAGTGGAAGAACAGCAGTTCAGAGTCTGTTTAAACTAAGCAATGTTTTTCTTGGTCGTTTATATCAATAAAAATATACGTGAGAGCTTGATGTGTTTAAATTTTATATAGAAATTTAGTTACCTTGCACATGTTTTCGTCAGCTCCCCCCCTTTAAGCTAAGTCAGTCATATAAAGAGTTTTATGACTTAATCATGTTTGGCTGCTATTTCTTGGAGTAAGATTTTTCAGCTTTTTTGGTTATACTGTAAATTGAATTAAATTGATCAATAACAAGCATTTCCCTTAAGTGTGTCTCCCCGTCCCCCCGATTTGTTTTGTTACATGCTCTACTGGAGTTTGCATTTGTATTGCAAACTTACTGTTTAGGTAGTGGGATGACTTTTATCAAATAAAATTATTTGAATGCCTGAATAAGTGTGTCAGGATGGGACTATACAGCTATTAGATTGAAATGGATTCCTCTTCCTTGTTTTGGCTTGTCTCTTCATTTATGAGTGTCTTTTTTTCCTATGCAGGAGTGTGTTTCTCAACTGATTTTTGGGAATATGGGAAGATAAGTATTAGAGGAAATAACCAGAGAGCCTCAGTCCACAACATATTTATGTAAACAAGAACTGAGGTTCAAGCATGGTGGTAAAAATCAAAAGTACTGTAATATTAAATATATATCTATAGCTTTAGTAGAAACCTGTTTGGTCACAGACTTTGTATTCTGGTGTATATACCTGAACAGATCTCGATCCGTGTTGCTACTTCTGTTATCCTTGGAGAAATAGTAATCTTGAGTCATAGGAACAAATTGTTACTACATGAGAACTATTACTAGAAGTCTGCCTATCTTAGTAGCTTTATGTAAAATGGCTTTGTAGTGTAATTATTTCCACAAAACTGTAAGGTATTAATAAAAACAAGGAAATATGGCACATAGTGAGCAGAGATACTTTGTTGCAAAGAGGGTTTCTTGTTTGTGGTTTTTATGAGGTTTTTCATAACTAGTCTTCATAATAAATTTGCAGCCTTCTCTGTTTAGGATACTTGATGGTTTTCTTCTCTATAATATAACAATTATAACTATGGTTCTCCTGTCTGTTAAAAGTAGCTGTCACTACACTGTGGGTGTAAAGTTCTTGCTCACAATGTCTTATCTTGCAGCTGTTATCTGCTCTCAGAGAACAGATTGATTTGCCAGCCTTGTGCTGTTTGATATGAATAATGTTACCTTTCATGCCAGTTATGCTTGGATTTGGAGAAGAACATAAGGAAAGCTGTTGATGGTTAAAGGAGTAGTTATATGCCGTAATTAACAGAAACAGAGGAGTGTGCTGCAGAACAAGCTATATTGAAAAGTTGAGGGGAGTGAATATCTGTACTTATATCAGTGGTTTCTTGGTTTTGGGGGTTTTAGTTATTCCTTCTTCGAGGTAGACCCAAAGGCCAAACTTACTAATGCTCCTTTACAAACTGTATGAGTGTATGCTATTATAAGAGGACTATATATTGAAATGACTCTGTTCGCATATGCGAGTTCTGTGTTGCAGAATTGGATAATCTTTTTCCATGGATATTTTGTACTTTTTATATATATATATATATAAGCTACTTGCATATTAAATGCAAATTCTAGGAAGTCCTTACTGTTAAGTTAACACTAAAGGTACCGTTCTTTGTTTGGGCACGTGTGAGAGCATATGAACAATGTCTTGGGAAATAAATTTACTGTGTTGATCCCCACTTAGTTGCCTTGGAACTCAGTAGTTCAGAGACAAGACTCATAGTTCCTAACTTTTAAAAGAAATTTTATTTGGACATAGTAACAGTACTGTCCTGAACTGTAGTAATTTCCTTATTCTAGGAATGAAGCTTTTCTGAGGGCTATGGTATAAGAATTTGAACAGGTTATGTTCATGTTGTACAAGAATAAATCATGTGACTTGTTATCCTAATAGATACTTTAATGATCAAGGTTTCTTCCAATAGTGTGGAATAACAGCTTTTATTTGAATAACTGCTGTTAGACTGCTTGGAATACAGAAACATTTTTTTTCGTTTAAAAAAAAAACAACCAACCTTCTAGAATAAAAAATACCGTATTTCTGATTTATTTAATAATGCAATCCATTCCTTGCTGACTTGAACCATCTGAAAAGAGAATATTAGAAAGCGTAATTTTTAACTGTAGTAGTGTTAATTGGCACTTCTATTGGCAAGTTACCTCCATTTCTTTGCATATGTATAACATCCCTTGGAATAGGGTAAGACTTAGTCAACTGTGAAACGAGACATACTTTCTGAAAATGGAGCAAAATAGTTTGATCAAACAAGTTCAAAAACTTCTGTTTAGTGTGTACAGTATCTGAATAAAACCAGAGTTAATCAGTGGCTCATTCTTGGAGACTGGTCATAGCAGGGCTCTCTTAAAGGATTTAAATTCTGATATGAGTCTTGCACAGAATTTCCCCTTTGCCTCAAGTTGCTGACGTCTCAATATAATACTGTTGATGTTTATTTGTCTTGGTTTATGCTAATCAGAATAAATATCTTCTGTAGTTTTCAAAACCCCATATCGATATCAGATGCATTTTGAAAATTAAACATTTTCTGTTCTTGCAAAATTTTTTTGGTCCTTGCCTTGGTGTTGATGGCTGCAAAGGTAGTGGAAGTCACAAATTTGAATCACTAGCAGTTATAAACTATTCCATAAAATATCACAGAATCGTATAGGTTGGAAAAGACCCTTAAGATCAAGTCCAACCGTTAACCTAACACTGCCAAGTCCACCACTAAACCATGTCCCTAAGCACCACGTCTACACGTCTTTTAAATACCTCCAGGGATGGCGACTCAACCACTTCCCTGGGCAGCCTGTTCCAATGCTCCATAACCCTTTCGGTGAAGAAATTTTTCCTAATATCCAGTCTAAACCTCCCCTGGCACAACTTGAGGCCATTTCCTCTTGTCCTATCACTTGTTACCTGGGAGAAGAGACCGACACCCACCTCGCTGCAACCTCCTTTCAGGTAGTTGTAGAGAGCAATAAGGTCTCCCCTCAGCCTCCTTTTCTCCAGGCTAAACAACCCCAGTTCCCTCAGATGCTCCTCATAAGACTTGTGCTCTAGACCCTTCACAGATGTGTAGTCAGCATGCAGTTTTCCTGCTAACAGATGTATTAATCATTAATGACAGATTTTTGGATTAATTTTTGTTTTAGAAGTGTTCTTGCTTTCTTAAGCTTATTTCTTTACCATGAAATGGTTCCTTGGCTGATCTGGGTCTCACTCCACTAGACCCAGTATAGACCCCTGGGGTACACCACTAGTTACTGGCCTCCAACTAGACTTTGTGCCACTGACCGCCACTCTCTGGGCCCAGCCATTCAGTCAGTTTTGAACCCACCTGCTCATCTAGCCCATACATCAGCAACCTGTCTATGAGAATGTGATGGGAGACAGTGACAAATGCCTTACGTCAAGGTAGATGATACCCACTGCTCTCTCCTTATCTACCAAGTCAGTCACTTCATCATAGAAGCTTGTGGATCCTTGGAGACTATTCCTAATCACCTTCTTGTCCTTCATGTGCCTGGAAATGTTTCCCGGGATTAGCTGCTTGATCACCTTCCCAGGGATTGAGGTGAGGCTGACCAGACTGTAGTTCCCTGAGTCCTTCTTGAAGATAGGAGGGACATTTGTTTTCTTCCAGTCTTTGGGCATTTCTCCCAATCACCATGATTGATCAAAGATTATCCAGAGTGGCCTTGCAATGACATCAGACAGCCCCCTCAGCACTTGTGGGTGCATCCAATCAGGGCCTATGGACTTATGTCCAGATTGCTTAAGTATTCCCTCACCTGATCCTTTTCCGCCAAGGGTACATCTTCCTTGCTCCACATTTTCCCCCTGGTGTCTGAGACCTGGGATTCCTGAAGGCCAGTCTTGCTAGTAAAGACTGAGGGAAAGAAGGCATTCAGTACTTCAGTCTTTTCTATTTTCTGTGTCACCAGGTCCCCCATCTCATTCAGCAGTGGGCCCACATTTTCTCTAGTCTTCCTTTTGTCACCTATGTACTTATAGAAGCCCTTGATGCCCCTCATCAGATTCAACTCCAAGTGGGCTTTGGCTTTCCTAACTGTGTCTCTGCATGCTCAGACAGTGTCTCTATATTCCCTTGTATTGGGTTTATGTGGCAAGGTTGTGGTGGTGGGTGGGTGGCAGGTGTGGCCTCTGTGAGAAGAGACCACGGGCTGCCCCTGTGCCAGACAGAGCCAGAACAGACCCACCACTGGCCAAAGCTCAGCCAATCAACAAAGCTGATGGCACCTCTGTGGTAACCTATTTAACAGAGGATAAAAAACACTGCACAGCAGTTGTGAGAGAGAAAAGTGAGAAAAAAGTGTGGTTTTAAAAACAACAACAAAAAAATCATGTAGACACCAAGGTCAGTGAAGAATGCCGGGGGGAAGATATATCAACAATGCAGCCCATGGAAGATCCCAGCCAGAGCAGGTGGATATGCCCTGAAGGAAGCTACAGCCCGTGAGAGGGACTCCATGCCGGAGCAGGGGAAAAGTGAGGAGGAAGGAGCAGCAGAGAAGAACTGTTATGAACTGACCACAACCCCCATTCCCCATCCCTCCCTGTGCTGCTCAGAGTGATGGGGACAGGGAGGAGGTAGAGGAGTCAGGAATGAAGTTGAGCCTGGGAAGAAGGAGGTAGGTGAGAGGAAGGTGGTTTTAGTCTTTTGTTTCTCACTATCCTACTCAAATGTAATTTATTGACAATTAAAAATAATTTTCCCCAAGTCAAGTCTGTTTTGCCCATGATGGTAATTGGTAAGTGATCTCCCTGTCTTTATCTTGACCCACAAGCTCTTCCATCTTGCTTCCTCCTCTCATCCTATTGAGGGGGAATGAGAGTGCAGCTGGGTGAGGGTATGGCAGCCAGCCAAGGTCAACCCACCACATCCTCCCACATTACCTGTCCCTGCTTCCACCTTCTGTGTACTTCCTTTTCATGTTTGAGTTTTGCTAGAAGCTCCTTGTTCATCCATGCAGGCCTCCTGGCATTTTTGCTTAACTTCATATTCATTGGGATGGACCACTCGAGCTTGGAGAAGGTGATCCTGGAATATTAACCAGCTTTCTTGGGCCCCCTCTTCCCTCCAGGGCCTTATCCCACAGGACTCTTCCGAGCAGATCCTTGGAGAGGCCAAAGTCTGCTCTCTTCAAGTCCAGGGTTGTGAGCTTGCTTTTCACCCTCCTCCCTGCCCTTAGGATCCTGAATTCCACCATCTCATAGTCGCTGCATCCAAGGCTGCCTTTGACCTTCACATTCCTAACAAGCCCCTTGTTGTTGGTGAGTGAGGTCCAGCAGGGCACCTCTCCTTGTTGGCTCCTCATCATTTGGAGGAGGAAGTTATCATCAATGCATTCCAGGAACCTCCTGGATTGCTTATGTCCTGCTGTGTTGTCCCCCCAGCAGATATTGGGGTGGTTGAAATCCCCCATGAGGACCAGGGCCTGCAAATGCAAGGCTGCTCCTATCTGTCTGTAGAGGGCTTCATCCATTTGTTCTTCCTGAGCAGGCAGCCCATAGCAGACACCAACTATAATGTCACCCATATTGGTCTGCTCTTTAATCCTTACCCATAAGCTCTCAAGTGGCTCCTCATCCATCCTTAGGCAGGGCTCAATGCATGCCAGCTGTTGTCTCACAAAGAACAACTCCCTCTCCTAATCTTCCCATCCTGTCCTTCCTAAAAAGCTTGTATTCCTCCATTGCAGCACTCCAGTTGTGGGAGTAGACCACTACACATCTGTGAGGGTGCTTTGTGCTCACTGGGAGCACCAGTCCATTCTCCAGGAGTGCAATCCTGCACTGGCTCATCTCTACTATCACAGAAGACAACTAATGATGAAGCAAATTCTGTATTGGTCCTGAGAGAAGAGCTGGAGGACTTTTTCCTGACCTTTACAAGCAATCAACTGAATTTTTGTAGTGTGAGACTTGATTATAGTCACTGCAACTTTTTATGTGTACACATGTTGCAAGGAGTTGCAGTTCTTGAAGGATTAAAGGAAGAAATAGGAAGGAAGAAATAAATTTTTTGTTCAAACAAAGCAAAGTGACAAATGGAAGCTCTGTCATTTCAGTGGAATGATTACCTTTTTCTTGATAATCTTTCCAAAGCAGTGTTTTGGGATGCTCATAGGTTTCCTATAAAGCTCAAACAATTGGGTTGCATGTGTGCATTTATTTACTTATTTATTTTTAGCAGTCACTTCTTTCAACCTCAGTTTACCAGGGAACTGAATCTGATCATCCATTTGCATGTGCAGTCATCCATTTGTCATGTATATATGTGAATAATGTAACTTATGTCTGATGTTAAATATTAAGAATAAGCAAAATATGGCTTTGTCCTGTAACTCAGGCTACCGTAGGTATTCTAGGCATGTGCTCAGTTTCTTCTACTGAGTGACTGATTCAGTCTCTGAGCAGCTGAAGGACAGTATTCTAAGATTAAATTATTTGATTAGAAAAGATAATTCTAGTGGAGATTGAGCAGATCCAGAGCCTGGCAGTCTCTGGAAAACATTGGGGGGGGGGGGGGGGGGGGGGGAAATCAATTTCTTGGTCTTTCTCTAAACATTTCATCTTTCTACTCTATTGTTCAGATGAAGTAGAGAGGAAAGATCTGTATTAATAAAGGCCTCTAGGAAAAGTTTTTATTGGGGGGTGGGGAACTTCCCCAGAGAATCCCTGAGGTACACTAGACACAGGTTTTTATATGGAAGATGTTCAGCACTACAGATGCTCAGCCTTCAATCAAATTAAGAGATTACTGCAACTAAATTAAAGATGGATTAGAAAGCATGTTTATGGGTTTACCAAAAGGCTGAATAGGCCTTTACTTTGCTAGAGGTTTGGAATGAGTGGGTAGACAAATGCATGAATCTGGAGTCAAATAAACAGAGAGCTGACTTTCAAGTTCAGTTTATCTGATTACTGGACTCTTTCAGTGTGTGGTATAGACAAATAACAGGTTTCTTGCTCATATCTTCTTTAAAAAAAAAGTTTTCCAAATTTTTGTATGAGTCCACCCTTTTTGTGGCCTTGTTTCTTACTTAGCCATAATATTATAGGGAGGTGGAAAAAACCATAAAGGAGGCTGGAAATGTAATATGCAGCTGGTTAGGAGGGAAAGAAAACAAGGTGTGGCTGGATTAAGAAGTGATAATTAAGTGATACAGCACAGATACAGTAAACTACTTCCATGCCTGAAAAGAGCTACAGTAGAGGAAACAAAGCAATACAAGGCTACTGTGCTGCTCTTAATTAGAGGAGGAGGAAACTATAGTTAATGTAATACAAAGTTAGCGTCGGATGGGGTTCGTTATATAGTTGAGATAGAATAATGGGTAAATGGATGGTGAAGTTTACTGGATAGCTATACAAACTCCTATTGCTCTCTTACCGTTTTCAGAATGCATATAGCTAATTGCAGATTGGTCCATGACACCTTACTAGATCTAACTGATGTGAGGAGGGAAGTAATCCTTTTTGAATATTTATTTATTTAAGTGGCAGCAAGATATCTGCATGGAGATGGAAAAAATTAAAGTGAAGAAAGAGTGGGAGATGCCCCAGAGGATAGTACTTCCAGACAAAGCTGCAAACAGGGAGCATTACATAATAATGGATTTAAAGAGCAATGATAGTATTCTGTGAATCTGACTTGTATATGAAATAACTAAACAGCATGCATTTTTCTGCTTTTCTCATTCAGATTGTTACAGGACTTTTCTGTAACTAATTGACCCTGTGAAAGACAGGTCTTTTCATTGTTTATGGAAAGATCTGAAATTTGGGAACTTGTAGTGTAGCCTTCTGAAAGAAAAAAAAAAGTGGAAATTTAGTACATTAGTAAATGGAAAAAATCTTAATTTCATTTTTGATTCTCTATACTCAGTATGGAATTTTTCAATTTATTTCTGTAGGACTAGTATCTAAGACAAGTTGTATGCATGTTTTCTGGATGATGCTTTCAAAGCAGTGTTCCCTTTCTCTGTTCTCTCTCCATCTGCATGAGAAAGGTGGTGCTTTAGCTTCTTGATCCTCAGGAAACATCTTTTTCTGATAGCCTTTTTAATGCTGGTAGTTAGAGATCATCTGTATGGAGAAATAATATGCAATGTTTCTCAGAGAATCCTGACCTACAAAGCAGGAATACAGCATTACATAGTCAAAACACTGACATGAATGCTGATGATAGGTTATGAGTATGACTGTGTGTATATGATCCTAGTCACAAGGATAAGGCTCAGAGGGAACAAGCAGCAGTCTGTGTGTGGTAGTGAGAGATGAAAGAAACTTTAACTTCACAATTTCCAAGGAAATGAGAAGCAAGAGAACATGTTTAACAACTTATTTTTAAAATAAAGTTGAAGAAAGGAGGTGATCTTTCAGCTGTAGCAACAGGTAAAATACGTTATCAAGTTCTGTATGAAGATGAAATTTGCATCTAGGTAAAACAAATGAAATGTCTTTGTGTTTTCTGTTAATAAAATTTGTTAATGCAGCTTTTTTCCAAGATGCAGCTTGATGTAAATAAATGTGTAAAACTTGCATTTTGTATTAGTAAACAAAGTTCTGAAGACAAATATCTTAAGTTGCCAACATCACACTTCACATTTGTGAGTAATACCAAGCATAGTGCCTGGCAACAGAGAGAGACTTCAACACATTATCCAACCCACTCACTGTGCCTAGAGTCTGAGGGAGGTAGTACTGTGCATATGTGATGACTAGTTAAGAAATATAAATTTCTTTATAAAGTGGTGAAAGGCCTCTGGGGAGAAGGGTACTGCTGCAGAAGGCACATAAAACTGTCCCATTTATGATCAAGATATCAAAAAACCACAACCTTTTGCATTTTCTGTTGTAATACTTCTGATTTTTATGAAGTAAATGTTTGTGGGATGTCCTTTGTTTTTCAAAAACATGTGGACGATCTGCTGAGAGCTTCTGTTTAACACTATTTTGTAGATAAGAGAGACAAGTATGGGAGTAAAAAAACCCAACAACAAACAGGATTATGCCTTAATTTTGTTTGATGTCAAACTGGATTTCTATAAATACAGTAAGAGGTTGGGAAATATTTAGTGCCTGAATTACAGTCTTTTCATAGAATACTTTGTGTAAATTCCTCTTCTGGAGCAGAATTCTAAGTCTTAAACAAGACTTTCTTCTCTAAAATTCCTTTCTATGCTCCCTTCCCCCTGGAGTCTGACCTTTTTTAATCAAATGCTGTTTCATTGATATCAGTAGCATTAGCAGATGCCAATACTATGCATAGAAAAGTTTTGAAAGAAGTAAGTAGAGTATATATCACAGTACCATTCACCTGTTTGGCTATATGTCAGTGTCTTAACACCTCTGGAATATACAGTATGGGAAAGGTAATCTTATTACTCTTAACATGCTGTATGTTAAACTGAATTGCAATTAAAATTGGATTTTGCTTCAGAGGCAAGTGTATGTGATAGACAAAACATAAGGTGCTATGTTTTATAGACATAACAGAATGGGCATTACTATGAGTAATGAAGAGAAACCTTTCTGCTTCCTGCTCAGCTGTCATATTGTCAGAATATATGAGAGAATCTGTGTTGCTGCTTATGCTCTGCTTGTTCTGTGAATAAACGCAGAACTTAAGGCTATAGAGCTGTGAATCTAATATCTTCCATCAGCGCTGAATTTACTTAAATCTATGCTAGCTTGTGAGTGCCAGGTTCATAAAGCTATAGGTCAGGACTAATGGGAATCTTTTCACAGACTGAGAACTATAGTTTATAGCTCTTCAGGGTTTCTTATAGCTCTTCAGGGTTTCAACTGGGCGTACTTTGTTTCCCTTCTTTGAGGGCAGGAATGGTGATGTATATCAAAGCAAGATAGCTTTAGGTCTAATGCAAAATTAGGTTCTAAACTATAACTGTTAGGAGTAATGTGATAGTTCGTTACAGCTGAAGGATTATAAACTCACTAGTACAGTCTCTGTAGTATATTTGAGTCTAAAATGAAATGGGGTCAAAAATCAGGAGGCTGTCAAATATTGCTGTAATTAATGGAAGCTTTGTAACAAAAAAAAAATGTAGCATGAGACGCTTTTCTTTTTCCTCATTCTAGAGAGCCACTCCTTGAATACTGGCCCAGTTAACTTTGTTTATGGTTTACCATAACAGCTTATGTGATGGGAGTTCTATAGTTAGCTATACTGATGAAGTCAAAGAGGACTTAGTGTGATACCCTGTTGAAGGTAGCAGACAACGTAGTCTAACATTATCTCCTCATTCTTGAAGACCTTTGAAAGTTTAACTGGCAAAGAGCATCTTTCCTGAGAGTGGACTACTGTGTCCTATGACTCTCTATGACAGCTGAAATGAAAGTAGTAATATTTAAATATCTGTGATGCAATTGCTTACATTTCCTATACAAGCCTGTAGTGCCTTTCATTTCACTTGGTCCCAACCATGAGGTGGTATGAGCCTACTAGTTTCATATGAATCAAATGATTATAGGAAGAATGAAATTTCCTCTGGCACATTAAGAATATGTTTTTTAATGAGCTATCTACCCTTATGTCCACTTGCATAAGCAAATATCTCCATAGTTTTTAACGTGCCACAAGGGAAAGGCTTTCACTTGATTTGCTCAAACCATTGCACTTTTAAATGTATTCTATCAGTCACTCTTTTGCTGAGATGTTGGTGTGGTGGGTTAGCCTTGGCTAAAAGGAAAAACTCCCACCCAGCTGCTCACTACTGAAACTGCTAGCAGTTTCAGATTGTCCAAAAACATATTAATTAGCTTACATATTTCTCCAGGATGTGCTTTACTCCTGAGGACAGTAATTCTTGATTAGTCATTCCGCTTTCCAGTCTGAATCCCCCTTATCAGCTTTACGTAAGCCCTGGCCTTCCACCAGCTCCTGCTAGACTACACAACTAGTGCTTTAACTTGTCTAGCCTCGTTTGCATTAACTTTCAGGCAGAGGTATACCCTTGGGTCCTGCTTTTCGCTGTTGGCGGCCGCGTGGTGTGGGTTTATTTTTTTTTTTGCCCCTTAACGCTGTGGGTGAATCCGCGTTTAAGAGGAACGCGGCAGCCACTCAGGGGAAGTGCCCCCTTCGTGATAGTGCTGTCCAATCTGTACGGCTGCTCGTTAGCCCCTCTGAAGCATTTAATGTCGGTGACGTGTGCTGTGTTTGGTAGGGCTGCTCCCGGTGCCGAGAGAAGCAGCTCGCCGTTGTCTCAGCAAGTGCTAAATGCGGCGAAATGTGCGTTTTCAGGAAGCCGCTCTCGCCGGAGCTCTCCCGCCTGGGGCGATTCCCGGAGTACGCAACAGTTTTCCGGTGGGGGGAAGGACGGGACGGACGACAGTTTCCGGAGCGCGCCGCCCCATTGGCTGTGCGGCGGCGCCGGGCGGCACGTGACTGCGGGGGGCGTAGTGGTCGCGGCACTAGCGCAGCCGCTGGGCGCGGGTGGGGCTGCTGGTAGCGGAATTGAAGCACAAGCGGTTGCGGAGATGGGGTGAGTGAGTGAGAGAGAGAGAGAGGGTGAGTGAGAGTGAGAGTGAGTGAGTGAGTGTGCGCGCGCGCGGCGGCACAGGGCCGCCGGATCCTCGTGGCCTTGCTGCGGGGGGAACCGAGGACGGGTTCCTGCGGTGCTCAGCCGCGCCTGTGACGGAGGCAGACGGAGCCGGAAAGGGAGAAAAAACGCTTTTGTGGTTAAAATAGGTGGGGGAAAAAAAAAAAAAGCTGTTGACATAAAAAGGGGCGGGGAAGGGGGGGGGAACCGTATCTAAGGAGCATCAGGTAACGAAGAATGGAAGGGATATACTGCGGGCAGGGCTGAGGTAGTCCTGCCACCTCGCGCTGCCACAGCGGCAGCTGCCGGCGAGGGTTACAAAGCCTCTACCGCTGTGCCCTGGTGCGGCTGTGCCGCTCTGCAGTGATGGGGAGAAGGGGGAGGGGAGGCAGGTATTTCATGATCCGCAGCCCTTGCCTGTGGGGTCGGAACATGTACGTGTTCCTCTGGGGATGATGCACGTCCCGTTGTGAAACGGTAAGGAGCTTCCTTGCGTGTGGCACCAGCCTGGCCTTGTTAGTTATAGGACGTGGCGGTGCCGCCCCTGCGCTTCACTGCAGCAGCTTTTTCTTTTAGCTGGAAAATGAGAGCTGTAAAGGGACGGGAAGCTGGTCTGTACTGCTGCACTCAGAAATGCACTGATAGGTGGCCAACTGCGAGCTATGTAGCAGCAGAAATACTGAGGATTCTTATAAGAGGAATGTTGTATGTTTAACGAACCCTAAAATTCTCTGACTACTTAAAAATTTATTTAACATTGCAAAGATATGCTTAGATCTGTGATTTAATCTGAATGCTCTGGGAGATGTTAATGGGTGGGTCCTTTCTCTTTGTCAGATATGCAGCTTTTATTCTAGTAGTTAGGTCATTGCCATAAAAATACACCTTGGTTTTGCAAAAACAAGATTTTTGGAAGACACATGCTGCTGAATTATTTGATCATATTTAGTATTTGAGTCAAAACTTAAAATCTTTTCTGTTGACTTAGGTGTAGGACTTTGACTATGAACTGTAGGGAGCATTTTTCATTTGATAGTTTTCTTCAGTGGATCGGCAAAACTCAGTTTAGACTGGTTTGGATAGTCATATGTTGAAAGATGCCTTTTAAAGATGTAGCAGGAAATGTACAACTTCTTAGTTTATATAGAAGTATTTTTATTAAATTGCTGTGCATATATGAATAATACAATATAGATTAATTCCAACTTAAATCTTTCCTTCCTCTGTTGTTTGTTCTGTTGAAAGTGCACCTTAATATTTTTATACTTTATTTTTAGTATTTGGTTCACTTTTTTGTGATTTCTAATGCACTTAAAAATTTCTGAATATTTTATCAAAATTACGGTTCTTTGAAAATACACAAATATATGCACTGAAAGTAGTTTCCTAGAACCAGACTTCTCTATTTTTAAGGAGACTCCAAGAAACTGATAAAACATTTTTTTCTTCCTCTTTAGTTCTGTTAAATGCAACGATGCACAAAAAAGGTTTGACAAAGACAACTGTAACTTACTGAGTTTGCAACAAAGTCCTTGTTACTAAAACAACAAGCTCGTGAACAACCAAAGAACAGTTTTCAGTGATGGCTGTTTTCTACTCCTTCCCACATCTCTCTGACTGATGACCTGGGCACACTTAATGCAAAACAAATGAGAATAGGAACTGAAGGTACGAGATTTGTAACACTGCTGTTCCATTCATGGACACTCTTATTCCATAATGTTTTCTTAATTCTGTTTAACTATACCCAAAGCCTTAGAGCCCTTTTAGTGTCCTCATTATGTTTCTGTGCCCACATAGCCCAGATGAGGAAAAAAACAAACAAAATAACCTCCTTTCTACTGAGTAGGCATTTTTGGGTTTGTTCTTCGATGTGTATAGGGGTAGGAAGATTAAATAGGTTCACAACAAAAGCCATTTTAGTAAGGCATGCCACCAGGTGGAAATAATGTGATTTTTTTTTTTCAGTGTGATACTGGAAAAGGCATGAATATTTTTGTGCTCTGTCTGGAAAGAATCAGGATAATGGGCTTTTATGACCTGAGGAGGATGGAGTATTTTTCAGTGAGTATACAGGGAGACTATTAAAGCCTGTGAAGGATAAGTATTTTTAAATTAGCAAGCCTGGAAAACTTGCCCCAAACTGAACTGGATAAGACGTGTAGACGTGGTGCTTAGGGACATGGTTTAGTGGTGGACTTGGCAGTGCTAGGTTAACAGTTGGACTCGATGATCTTAAAGGTCTTTTCTAACCTAAACGATTCTATGATTCTATTTGAAGACAGTCTCTGTCCCGCTGATACTTTGATAAATTTTTAAGTGCCAAAAAAGACTTGGAAGACTGCTGATATTTTGCTAGATTTGAAAAAGGACAAGCAGAAGGATATCTATATATAAACCATTTAACCTGAAGTCAAGCTTCAGACAGAAGAGTGGAGAAGCTGATAAAAGATTCGGGCAACAGGGCAATGGAATTAATGCAAATCAGCATGGTTTGATATATTAAAAAAAATTATGGTGAAATAAACCTTACTTGATTTTTCTTGATGTTTTAAGTGTATTGATAAAAGTAACTATATAAAAATTGTATGTTTATGCCTGAAATTAATGGATGAAGCTGGCTTACCTTAGAACAGCTGTGCAGGGTTTTTGCCCCTGTCTGTCAGCCCTGCTTGTCTTTTGTAAATATAGCTGTTGAACCATTGCGGTTAATGGCCCAGCATATTAAGTTAAACACATGCTTATTTCAGATTATATTAGTAGTCAGGCAGTAATCTGCAGTGGTTCAGTAGCTGCTATGTGAGCAGCTGAGCCCTCCTGTCTTCCCTGGGTGGGAACCTTGCAGAGATGGGTAGGGCAGGCACTGTTCCAGCCATCCCAGCATTAGCAGTAATCTCCTGCAAGTCAGAACGCTTAGACTTAGTATTTCAAAAAATGTTTTGAAATGTGTTAAAAGGATTAATAAGAAACTAATTTGAAAATCTCAAAAATATGCTTTAATAACAGTATGATCTACCACTGAATAAGTTTGGGTTTTTTTCCTGAATTCAGTGTGATATGCCCTTGAAGAAACAATTCCCCATTAGTCACCTGGGAGTGAATTACAAAAACTAACAGAATAGTAAAGAGTAATAAGGATGAGATATTTGTCTTAGAGTTGATAGTCCTTTCTAACAGTACTAAATTATAATCTAGATATTAATGAACTGTAGGCACAATGATCATAATTTGTTATCTTAAGAATAGTAACTACATTGTGAAAAAATCTTTGGTCATTAGCACATCTGCTTAGCAGTAGTGGTGATAGTAGAATGCTAAATTCTGTTTCCTTATTAGTGAGTCAGACATCTGATTTATTGCTCTTTCAACAAAGTTCATAATCCAAAATCAGTGTAATAAACTGGAGCCCCAGTTGACTTCAGTATTGTTTGGATTGGGCCTTACTGGAGAAAATAGTTTTGGTTTTTTTCCACTGATTTTTGTTCTCTGAAGTAGCTATACAACTTATTCACTAACAAAACAAAAAAATCAGCCTCAGTTACCATGTGTGACTGAATAATTGTTCAGTTGAAGATTTTTTTAAGTTGAAACAAATAGCTTGTAGTGAAAATATTGTCTATATGTATAGACAGTGCTAGTACTCTCTGTATTGTTGAGAAAAAGACATTAGGGTTTTACATTTTAAATTATTCTTTAACCTCTGTTCTGAAAAGACTAATTTGTTCTACAGGAAGTTCTGGTAGTAATAGCATTTATGACTGAAAAATACCTAGTAATGGAGGTTGAAATATTTCCATAAGAAGATTTAATTAATATATCATAAATTGTTGAACTTGGGTTTCTTAAGCAGAACCTCTTCAGGGTATGTTGAGTATATTTTTTATTGATTTCAAATAAAAAAGAACACCGATCAATGTAAAATTGTAAGTTTTCAGAGAATACTGGTGTTTTGGCCTATCTCTATGGGGATTTCAGACTAAAAAGAGCACATCTAAATCCCTGTTTCCTGTGCAGTTATAACTAATAAAATTTTCTTAATGTAGAAAAATGTGTGTCTAAATCTTAACAGTACATTTGCATAAATTTAGGCTGCTGATTAATTTTGGTTTTAGTGTCTGAAAGTTATATCCAACTTGAAATTCTGCTTTGATATGTGTATTTATGCAAACTGCTGATTCAGTACAGCATAGTGAAATTTCTTGTCATAATTTCATTTTACTTTGGTAAGAGATTTTTTTTCCTCCATCTCCTAAGAATGAGAAAATGGATTGGGAAACTAGGAAACCTAGATTTGAGGTGTTTCTTATATTGATGGAGTTAAAGCCTGAAGTTCCTACATCCCCAGAGTTATTTCTTGGAGTAAATCTGGCAATAGGGGTATCTCCGTTCTTCCATTTGAATCTGGACCACTCTGCAAAAAGAAACTCTGATTTAGAGTGCAAAAGGGAGCTTGACTCTCAATCATAATAGTGAACTTACCAAAGGTGGGTTGTGTTCTGTGTGCCGTGTATTTTCCTTTGGGTTGGGTAAAGTGTGAAATTTGTATTAGAACAAACAACTCTTCTTTCTTTTCCCCTCGACTCCCCAGTATAGTGACTTCATATCTGGAGTGAAGAGTCGTATTTATTCTTGACTAAGCTGATTCTGGCCCCATGGATCTTGAATATGTTTCTGTGTATGTGTGCAGTGTTACATCTTTAGACAAAAGGGCCAAGTGTAAACCATTCCTTGCTTTACTTTGGACTCGCTATATGGTCTCTGCTGCGAATGAGGAAATACATGGCTGTGAACCCTGTCTGGCTGAAGAGGGCCTAGAGCAAAGTGTAGTTTATTGTCCATTTGGACATGTGTTATTAAATAAAAATTGGGGATGTTTTGGATTACCCAGTTTGTGGTAATCAACTAATTCAAATAGTTTTAATCTGAAAACCTGTGGAGTAATACTTGACACCTGAATAAATCAATGAGTGACTCCTAGTCAAAGGTAAAATACTGTCTCTTAGCACTGATGTCCCACTTCAATGCTATTAAAAAAAACCCAAAAACCAAACCAACAAACATTACACAACAGGAAGAGGGCACTTGGAAACTTACATACTTATATCAGGAGGAGGAGAAGGTAAAAATACATGTAAAAAAATTTGTTCTTTGGATTTGCTTCCAATTTTCATATGCTAAGTGAGTTGTAGCAACAGATTGTCTAAAGACAATCTTTAATTCTGCTCTGAGTCTTATTGAGTCAATTGACATAAACAATTTACTGAATAAGCCTCTTATTTTTGTTACTTGAAAGCATTTAATAGTGTTTCAGCTAAGAGAATTTTGGTGGATTTTGTTTGGAGCTCATTTCTTTAAAGGAAAAAAATATTATTGGGTATGTAGTAAGTAAAACTTTTTGTTGTGAAATATAGCCTTAAAGTTGGTTTTGTAGAGAGCTGACAGCCACTTCATTTAAGATGCATCTGCTTGCCCCTCCCCTTCAGTAACTGGATCCTTACTCATTTAATATAAGTATGTTTAAGCTTATTTTCCATATAAAACAACAGAGTTATCCAATTGCTATTCTTCTACTGTAGCTCCTCCCCTCCATTCATTTTTCTACATTTTCTTTTCTTGTGTTTATACATCTTGTTAATGTGGCTAATTATTTTAACTTCGAAATGCATGAGTGAGAATTTCTCAGTTGACAGAAGGATAAAAATATCATGTTCTTCATTTTATCTGACCTTTCTTACTGTTACGGTTTAACCCTGGTAGGCATCCCACACAGTGGGATGGGGGAGAGAATCAGAAGTTGTAATAGTGCAAAAACTTGTGGGTTGAGATAAAGACAGTTTAATAGGTAAAGCAAAAGGTGCACATGCAAGCAAAGCAAAATAAGGAATTAATTTGCTACTTCCCATTGGCAGGCAGATGTTTACACATTTCCAGGAAAGCAGGGCTTCTTCATCTGAATGACCCCCCTCCCACCCCTTGCTCCTTCTTTGCCCAGCTTTTGTTGCTGAGCATGATGTCATATGGTATGGAATAGCCCTTTGGCCAGTTTGGGTCAGCTGTCCTGGCTGTGCCCCCTCCCAGCTTCTTGTGCACCTGGCAGAGCATGGGAAGCTGAAAAGTCCTTGACCAGTGTAAGCATTAGTTAGCAACAGCCAAAACATCAGTGTGTTATCAACATTATTCTCATCCTGAATCCAAAACACAGCAGCACTATACCAGCTACTAGGAAGAAAATTAACTCTATCCCAGCTGAAACCAGGACAGTATCCACACCTTATTCTATACCATCTACGTCATGCCTAGGTCCTACCCTTTTTCCAATACATTCCAATTAATCACCACCACTTTCCCTGTCTTTTGATATAGACACACAGATATCATTCCCTTGGTCTATGGGCCATCCCTCTAAAATGTCCATTGAGTTCATTTAGTCCATGACTTTGGGCTCCACCTGTCATAACAGTCCTTCAGGGCAGGAGAGATGGTGTGTGGTGTTGGATTGTTGCATGCTGAAGCCAGTTCTGGTTCCATCACTGCTGCACTTTGCTTGGTTTCATCAAAGTTCATTCTTCATTAAGCTGGGTGATTCTTACTGAAATACCGTTGATATGGTGTATAGTAACCATAGTAGTGATGACATACAGTATTATATAGCAATTAACATCATACAATTCAAATCATTGGCTATTCTCACCCAAAATCAAATCCCCTTGAGGTACACAGCGGACTTGCCCATCCTTTTGCATTACCCACCAAGTACACCCAGGTCCTTGAGCAAAAGCAATCCCATGAATGGGTTTGCCTTTGCCTGAGGCAGGAGTAACCCAGACTGACTTCCCCAGCATATTTTTTATGTGCACTACAGGGACCTTATCCCCTTCCACAGTGCATAAGAGTTTTGATTGGGCAGGGCCAGCTCGATTGGCAGATCCCCTAGTGTTGACTAACCAGGTGGCCTTTGCTAAATGTGTATCCCAATGTTTGAATGTCCCACCACCCATTGCTCGCAGTGTAGTCTTTAACAGTCCATTGTATCGTTCAATTTTCCTGGAGGCTGGTGCATGACAGGGAATGTGATATACCCACTCAATGCCATGTTCTTTGGCCCAGGTGTCTATGAGGTTGTTTCAAAAATGAGTCCCATTGTCTGACTCAATTCTTTCTGGGGTGCCATGTTGCCATAGGACTTGCTTTTCAAGGCCCAGGATAGTGTTCTGGGCAGTGGCATGGGGCAAGGGATATGTTTCCAGCCATCCGGTGGTTGCTTCCACCATTGTAAGCACATGGTGCTTGCCTTGGCGGTTTTGTGGGAGTGTGATAGAATCAATCTGCCAGGCCTCCCCATATTGATATGTCAGCCATCGCCCTCCATACCACAGAGGCTTTAACTGTTTGTCTTGTTTAATTGCAGCGCATGTTTTGCATTCATGGATAGCCTGTGCAGTAGTGTCCATGGTCAAGTCCACCCCTCGATCACCAGCCCATCTATATGTTGCATCTCTTCCTTGATGGCCTGAAGTGTCATGGGCCCAATGAGCTATAAATAGCTCACCCTGATGTTGCCAGTCCAGATCCACCTGAGCCACTTCAATCTGAGCAGCCTGATCCACCTGATGGTTGTTTTGATGTTCTTCAGTGGCCAGACCCTTGGGTATGTGAGCATCTACGTGACGTACTTTGACAACCAGGTTCTCTACCCGGGCAGCAATATCTTGCCACAATGCTGCATCCCAGATGGGTTTGCCTCTGCGCTGCCAGTTGTTCTGCTTCCATTGCTGCCACCACCCCCACAGGGCATTTGCCACCATCCATGAGTCAGTATAAAGTACTGGCCGCTTTTCTCGTTCAGAAATATCTAAAGCCAACTGGATGGCCTTTACTTCTGCAAATTGGCTCTATTCACCTCCTTCAGCAGTTTCTGCAACTTGTATAGGACTCCATACAGTAGCCTTGCACCTCTGATGCTTTCCTACAATACGACAGGACCCATCAGTGAACAGGGCATATTGCTTCTCATTTTCTGGTAGTTGATTGTACAGTGGGGCCTCCTCAGCACGTGTCACCTCCTCCTCTGGTGATATTCTGAAATCTTTGCCTTCTGGACAGTCCATAATTACTTCCAAGATTCCTGGGCGATTGGGGTTTCCTATTCAAGCCCATTGTGTGATCAGTGCAACCCACTTACTCCACGTAGCATCAGTTGCATGATGTGTAGAGGGGACCCTCCCTTTGAACATCCAGCCCAGCACCGGCAGTCGGGGTGCCAGGAGGAGTTGCGCTTCAGTACCAACCACTTCCAAAGCAGCTCGAACCCCTTCAATATGCTGCCAATATCTCTTTTTCAGTTGGAGTAGAGTGGGCCTCGGATCCTCTGTGTCCCTGACTCCAGAACCCTAAGGGTCAACCTCGAATCTCCCCTGGTGCTTTCTGCCAGAGGCTCCAGGTAGGGCCATTCTCCCCAGTTGCAGTGTAGAGCGCATTTTTTACATCTTGCCCTGCCCGGACTGGCCCAAGGGCTACTGCATGAACTATCTCCCGTTTAATTTGTTCAAAGGCTTGTCGTTGCTCAGGGCCCCATTTGAAATCGTTCTTCTTCCGGGTCACTTGGTAGAGAGGGCTTACGATCAGACTGTAATTTGGAATATGCATTCTCCAAAAACCCACAATGCCTAAGAAAGCTTGTGTTTCCTTTTTGCTAGTTGGTGGAGACTTGGCTGTTATTTTGTTTATCACATCCATTGGGATCTGACGACATCCATCTTGCCATTTTAGTCCTAAAACCTGGATCTCCTGCGCAGGTCCCTTGACCTTACTTTCTTTTATGGCAAAACCAGCTTTCAGGAGGATCTGGACTATTTTCTTCCCTTTCTCAAAAACGTCTTCTGCTCTATTGCCCCACACGATGATGTCATCAATATATTGCAGATGTTCTGGAGCTTCACCCTGTTCCAGTGCCATCTGGATCGGTCCATGGCAAATGGTAGGGCTGTGTTTCCACCCCTGGGGCAGTCTATTCCAGGTGTACTGGATGCCCCTCCAAGTGAAAGCAAACTGTGGCCTGCACTCTGCTGCCAAAGGGATTGAGAAAAATGCATTAGCGATATTGGTTGTAGCATACCATTTGGCTGCTTTTGACTCCAGTTCGTATTGAAGTTCCAGCATGTCTGGCACGGCAGCACTCAGCGGTGGTGTGACTTCATTCAGGCCACGATAGTCTCCTGTTAGTCTCCACTCTCCATTAGACTTTTGCACTGGCCATATAGGACTGTTAAAAGGTGAGCGAGTCTTGCTGATCACTCCTTGGCTCTCCAGTCGATGAATCAGCTTATGGATGGGAATCAAGGAGTCTCGGTTGGTACGATATTGCCTCCAGTGCACCGTTGTAGCAATCGGCACCTGTTGTTCTTTGACCCTCAGCAACCCCACAACAGAAGGAAGGGTCCTCTGAGAGACCAGGCAAGGTAGACAGCTGTTTAATTTCCTCTGTCTCCAAGGCAGCTATACCAAAAGCCCACTGGTACCCTTTTGGGTCCTTGAAATACCCTCTCCTGAGGTAGTCTATGCCAAGGATGCACGGAGCCTCTGGGCCAGTCACAATGGGGTGCTTTTGCCACTCATTCCCAGTTAGGCTCACTTCAGCCTCCAATACAGTTAGCTGTTGGGATCCCCCTGTCACTCCAGAAATACAGATGGGTTCTGCCCCTATATAGCTTGATGGCATTAGGGTGCATGGTGCACCGGTGTCTGCTAGAGCCTTATACTCCTGTGGGTCTGATGAGCCAGGCCATTGGATCCACACAGTCCAGTGAACCTGGTTGTCCCTTTTTCTCCACCTGGCTGGAGGCAGGGCCCCCCTAGTCCTGGTCATAGTATTCATTACCTGTTTCTTGTATATACGAGTCAGGAGTTCCTTCATTAAAATCAGGAGTAAGATCAGCCCTTTTACTCTGTCTGGGGAACTGTCCGCTGGAAACCGGAGCAGCAATTTTCCTGGAAGAACCCCCTTGTGTGATTGTTTTTCCTTGCAGCTCAACATTCCCGTGCCTCTAGGGTCGAGGTAGGTTTTCCATCCCACTTCCTCATGTCCTTTCCATGGTCATGCAGTTAAAAGCATAGGGTGGCCCGTGGTGTGTACCCTCTGTATCCTCTCTCTTGAGCAGAAGAACGCTGACTCCTAATGTCTGAGGTACTGGTCTGTACAGGTGGGGAGTAGGACATATCCTCTTTGAATCATTGGAACTCCCGGGACAGATTCTCCACAGCTGAGACAAGGGAGGAAGAGAGACTTTCTTCATATTCCCAGAGCTGACTAGCCGCTTCATCCACTGTTGGATTCTCTCCGTCTTTCCAGGTCAGTATTGCCAATGAGTTGACATACGACGCTGGTGTGCTCCGTACCGAATTCGGCCACATGGGTCGTGTGCACCAGACTTCACCTGGATCTTTGGGTGACCGCTCGTCGTCTAGGTCACCATAAACCACCTCCAGCATGGCTAATTCCTTCAGGTACTGGATACCTCTCTCCATGGTGGTCCATTTGCCTGGGTGACATATAACATCTTCCTTGAAGGGATATCTTTCCTTCATAGCTGACAGGAGTCGCCTCCAGAGGCTGAGGGCTGGTTCCCCTTTTCCAATCACTTTGTCATTGCCCCCTTCCCTAGAAAGGGATCCCATCTGCTTGGCTTCCTTACCCTCTAATTCCAGGCTACTGGCCCCACTATCCCAGCATTGGAGCAGCCAGGTGACAACGTGCTCACCTGGATGACGGCTGAAATCTTTTTGCGTATTTCACAGCTCACTCAGGGATAGGGATAGGGTAGTTTCCGTCTCATCCACAAGTTCTTCCTCTTCCTCTCCTTGTGATGGCCCACTCTTTCATCTTCCCTTTCTAATCGAGCTGACTTTCCCTTCCAGGATTTCTTCTTGTGTATAGGGGCAACTGATACTGACACAGGTTGCTTCCCTGGTTGAATGGCATCATCTGTCGCAGGGAGGGCTGGAGTGACCACAGTGCCTGTTGTCGGGGGGGCTAGAATCGCCGCAGTGCCTGTCGCAGGGTGGGGTTGGAGCAGCCGCAGTGCCTGTCGCAGGGTGGGGTTGGAGCAGCCGCAGTGCCTGTCGCAGGGTGGGGTTGGAGCAGCCACGGTGCCTGTGGTTTTGTCACCAGACCCTTGAGGGTTCTGAATAGTGTTGAACAGGGCTCGGTAGGCATGGGCCAGGCCCCAGCACATTGCAGTGATCTGTGTCTTTCTGGAATTGCCAGGGTGACAGCATACTTTTTCCAAATATTCTACTAAATTTTCAGGATTCTGCATTTGTTCAGGGGTGAAGTTCCAAAACACTGGAGGTGCTCAGTAACTTAGGCATTTGCTCATGCTATCCCACACACCCTGCCACTCATAACTATCCGGCCTTGGGGCAGACCTCTGGATGATATTCTTAAATTGCTTACTGATCTTGGACGAGATCGAAACGGTATTCCCAAGCAATACCAATAGATGTATCTTCACTACCCAAGGATGTTCAAGATACTGAAAAGTTATTGTAACGAAGGAGGAAACATTGTAGAAGAAAGTAGTGAAGGTGCCATTCTGCATTTCCTCCATAAAAAACCTCTCAGAGGAAGAGGTATAATTGCTAATTGTCTCCATAAGGTGATACCCAACATACAATAACGGTTTCAGTACAGCACTTAGATACCAAAATAAACCCAAGGTCACTGTTTTAATAACAAATCTCACAGGCAAAACATCACCAATTAAAGCAGAGCACAGCAAACTGCAAAAACCAACACCGATCTTTAACATGTACAGCAAAAAAATGAGCATGGTGCAGATCAGGTAAACCAATACCGAGAACAGATGAATCAATATCAAGTCCCACATCTACTAACAGATCTAAATTCCTTAATACGCTCTGGTTAATCTGTTATTATCTCAAACCCTTCGTGCCCCACGTTGGGTGCCAGAAAGGACTGTTGTGGTTTAGCCCCAGTTGGCAATTAAGCACCACACAGCCACTCGCTCACCCTCCCCCACCCCAGTGGGATGGGGTAGAGAATTGGAAGAGCAAAAGTAAGAAAACTTGTGGGTTGAGATAAGAACAGTTTAATAATTGGAACAAAATAATAGTAATAATGAATTGTAATGAGAAGGAAAACAACAAGAGAGCGAGAGAGAGGAACAAAACCCAAGAAAGAAAACCCAGTGATACAACCGCTGACCGATGCTCAGCCAGTCCCTGAGCAGCGACCGCTACCCCCCGGCCAGCTCCCCCCAGTTTATATACTGAGCATGACATCATATGGTATGGAATAGCCCTTTGGCCAGTTTGGATCAACTATCCTGGCTGTGCACCCTCCCAGCTTCTTGTGCACCTGGCAGAGCATGGGAAGCTGAAAAGTCCTTGACTGGTGTAAACACCGCTTAGCAACAGCCAAAACATCAGTGTGTTATCAATATTATTCTCATCCTAAAATCCAAAACACAGCACTATGCTAGCTGCTAGGAAGAAAATTAACTCTGTCCCAGTTGAAACCAGGACAATTAGGAAAAAGAAATTTATTAAGGTGTGGTGTCATGTGTGCCCCACCCCCCCCACCCCCATTTGTTCTGTCTTTGAAGTCACAGATGGCAGATTTCTTTTTTGGCCCTTCTTTAATGATGAGATGTGTTTAGGACATGAAGTTTTGTTTCTTGAAAATGAAATAAACTTGCCATATGTAATGCAGTGAAGCTTTTGTTAGTGTACCTATATTTAATAATAGATATTCTTGTTTATATTTTCATTGAGTTTAAATTTTGAAAGATTAAACAGTTTTCAAAATTTATATTGGAGAACTAAGTCCAACCTTTTTCGATAATTTTACCTGTTTTGTAATTAGCTTGATAATTCAATTAATTGTCTGGAGGAGCAAAGCTGATTACACAAGCAGTTACTTGACCTTGTAGTTACAAAGGTCAAAGGCTTAGTGAGGGGGTACACATATTGCTCTTCTGTTAGCACAGTTTTCAAGATAGCTTGCAAACTGTATTTGCAGTATTTTCCATAATAAAATAAAAACGAAATATGAGCTTTTAGATGTTTTATATTTCCAAAGTACTATAGTAGCAATGAAAAAGGAATGTTGTCCTGTAAGCTTTTTATATTTTTCTCTTTTGAGTTACAGGTGCCATACTTGCTTAGGAAATTCTTGCTGTGAAATTGGCAGGGTAACTTGTACATGTAAGAAGTGCTGTGCTTCCTGTTACTCTGCTGAATGACTTATTTTCAAATAAGAAATTGATAGCTTCAAATGTGAAGAGCTTCAAACATCGTTACCTAGGCTATAATTATCTTATGTTGTTTATTTTTACATGAATAACTTTGGGTTTTGGATTTGGAAAATGGGAAACAATTTGAATTTTATCATTTAAGTTAGTGTGTGTGTTTCTTGTTTCTTTGTAATGGCTGAATAATTGTGGTAATATTTTAGGACTGTGTGACAATATTACCCAAAATAAAGATTGCTTAAAATGCATGTATGACTTATTAACACAATCACTATAATATTTTATTTTATGATTTATATACTATATCTTTCCTACTCTTCCTCTTTGTATTTATAATATAGGGTATCTTGATATTATCAAGAATGGCCTTTCATCTGTTTCTTTAACTGTGCAGTATTTCCACTTCTTGTGTTAGAAATATATGGATATTTATTTTAGTCTTTATGCCTTGGAGTTTTTTGCAAAAGACTTGATTACTATTACAGTTGATGCTTCTGTTCTGTTAAAATTCCTCAGTATCTACTGTTCTCCTTTTACATGTTTTCATTAGTGTGTGTTATTCTAAGGAATGCTGAGCATCTGTGTCTATATTTCACTTCATAAAAATATGTGGGCAGTCAGCATCTTTTAGATATGGTTGACAGTGCTTGTTGACTACTCAAATTATTAAATATGATCTATTATCTCCTTAGTTTCTTATTGTTATAATTGAAGTACTTAAAAGTAAGGATGCTTTTGTATAATGGTATGATTTTCCCCTTGTGTATTCTTGCTTCCCCTAATACCTAAAGCATTTGTTGTTATCTTTTATTTGCTGAATCATGTATCAAATGTTTTTGGTTTTTTTAGTAGGCTTCCATTGAATTGATGTTAGTTCTAGGCATTAATAGTTTGGTTTAATGGATTCAAATGAAATGTTTAGTAAGTTGAGTGGTAAATGGGAAAGACTGAGATGTAATTTTATGTTTAGATATGGGTTTTTTTCAAAAATGTGTAAATCTAGTATCTTTTATTTTTCCAGGGCTGAGGGTAGCCCAGGATGGCTGCAGCTTCATATGACCAGTTGTTAAAGCAAGTTGAGGCATTAAAGATGGAGAACTCCAACCTTCGACAAGAGCTAGAGGACAACTCAAATCACCTAACAAAGCTGGAAACTGAGGCATCTAATATGAAGGTATTGCAACCTATATGTCTGTGTGTATCACCATTTCTGTTATTGCCTTTTGGTTTTGATTATGTTTGAGTGTTTTAATGGACTGGTAGTTGCTCAAGAAATTTTATGTGCTTTTAGATTCCTACAGAAATCCCTTTCCAGGCTGTGTAAGGGAAAACTATTAATCAAATCTACTTGATTATGAAAACTGTTTTTTGAAATTTGAAAACTAAAACAACATTTCAAAACCGTTTTTAGACACACCTTTCCATTTTCATATCTTCTTTTCTGGTCTGTCATAAGCCCTACCATTTTACCACTGCTGTACTTCCCAGCAGGAAGTCCAGTCTGTTGACATAGCTTATGACCAAGCAGGCATTGCTCAGCTTTTGAAAACAGTGGAGAGACTGGAGATTTTCAGTGTTTTAAGGCAAGTTTAACAAATTTTAGTTTTATTACAATATTTACTTAACATCCCCAAAAGAAAAGCTCACTTTAATACCACAAGTCTTCAGTCTCTCCCAAGGCCTAAATTTATACTTACTAATTTCACCCAAATGTGTCTGTCTAGTGTTTATTGGCTAGGTGTAGGCCTTTGGAGCCACCTATCCAAGAAGAAACACTAAGCTCAGATGGAATTTATCTTTCTACTGATCAAAATCCATCTATAGGTACAGCTGTATTTGTGTGATACATGGCACTGAACAAGGCAGAATTTCACAAGCAGTATAGCTGCATTAATGTAGTGCTTTTTCTGAGCTGACAAATCCTGTTTCTTGGTGCTACAGCTGGGAAAACTGGGCTGCTTTTGGTACCTAAGGTAACATGGCTTAGAAATTTTTGGTATCTCTGCATATACTACTGTATAGTGTAGGCATACTCTAAACATTAAACAACATTTGTATGCCCATCTCCTTGCTTTACCATGTTCATGTGGTAGATTTATTGTTACTTTATAATGATATGAAATGTGCTGATTTGATGAATGTAGCAATTTAAATACACTTTAAATTGAACTTTCTTTTCCTCTAGCATCTAGATTGAGCTATATATTCATTATAATAAGAAAATTTTTCTTGTGTTCTGAATTACTGTCATTAGTTATGACAACACTTGAAAGAACTACATACTTTTTAGATATATTTAATCTTTGCATTGCACTGCAAGATGAAAATGACTCTGCTTTCTGAATTGAAGTGAAATTACTCTTCACTGGGTAAAAAAACTGGCTGGATGGCCGGGCCCAAAGAGTGGTGGTGAATGGAGTTAAATCCAGTTGGTGGCTGGTCACAAGTGGTGTTCCCTAGGGCTCAGTACTGGGGCCAGTCCTGTTTAATATCTTTATCAATGATCTGGACGAGGGGATCGAGTGTACCCTCAGTAAGTTTGCAGATGACACCAAGTTGGGCAGGAGGAGTGCTGATCTGCTTGAGGGTAGGAAGGCTCTACCGAGGGACCTGGACAGGCTGGATCAATGGGCTGGGGCCAATTGTATGAGGTTCATCAAAGCTAAGTGCCGGGTCCTGCACTGGGGTCACAACAACCCCATGCAACGCTATAGGCTTGGGGAAGAGTGGATGGAAAGCTGCCTGGCAGAAAAGGACCTGGGGGTGTTGGTCGACAGCCGGCTGAATATGAGCCAGCATATTTTGCTTCTTGAATACCTGAAGTTAAATTACATGTACTTATTCCCACCAAGATCTTACATGTGGAAAGAGCTAATTCATATTAATATATTACATATATTACATAAAGAAATATACAGTCTGACAAAAAAATACTTGTCAATTGATCACTCTTCTGCTTAGTTTGTGCATTTGCAATATATATATAGAAATTGAGGTATTTTTCTGACAAGAGTTCTACATTTATAGACAGAAAGTAGTTATAACTAGCACTGGACCAATTTTTTGTCTCTTTGAATTTTACAGGTTTTGAAGAAAAATAAAATTGCTATCTCCGTCTTTTTTCTAAATTTGTCTATAGTTTGTGTTTTATGTGGTTACTCTCATTACCTACACATCTAGAGACTTTAACAATTCACCTATATTTATGGGCCAGCATCATTGTTGCACTGACTATAAAACAGCATGTCTGTCTATTTAATGAGAACACTTTTTCCATACGGTTTTGTCTTACAGTAAGCTAATAGTAACAGCTGCATTTCCCAAGTTTGTCATAATATTCTAAGGGATTTCTTTTGTTTGAACAGTCAATCCCTAAGAAATTAAAAAACAAAGTGGACATTGTTTTATTAATAATTTTGGCACCTCTGATATCGCATCCATCTTCATTTACCTCAACATTTTTTCTGGTCTGCAAATGGACAGTTTTCACTTAAATATGAAATTTAGCTTTAAACATGAAGCATTCAGACATTACTCTTACATAGATCAGTAGTAGTTTATAATAAATGCATCTACAAGATGAGTTTAAATAAACTTTTAATTCTAGTATGATTATCTTACATTTCTGAGATGGAGAAATTATTAAAATGAGGCACACTTGCACAACATTTTTAACGCTACTGCTTACAAAATCCTTTTCTTTAAAAATATTCAATATCATCTTTTAAATGCCCTTACTAATTATTAGGCAATATTAAGGGCATTTTTAAATGCCCTTACTAATTATGCCCTTACTAATGCCAACTAATTATTTAATTAGTTGTGGAAGGAAATAAGGCAGAAAAGGAGATACAAGTAAATATATCAACAGTCCAAAGAATCACTGTGAGATGCTTCTACCCTAGCCCACAGAACAAAAGAAATGATATAAGAATGACAATGTTGCTATAAATGTGTCAGAGAACCACAGCTCATCTCCCCCACTACCAACTCCCTTTCTCCCATTAATATTTGGAATTGTATTGAGTGGGAGAGGCTGCTAGGGCTCTATTTCATCTCAAAGATAATTATGTGCTATCCCAAAAGATTGGTTTTTCAAAGTATTTGGACTTATTTTTACAGTAGCTAAAGACCCAGAGAAGTGGAGGTTGAAAGTCCTTCTGATTACTTTTCTTGTAATTATTCCTAAACGTGGCACTAGAACTACATAAACTATGAAGCAAGCAGTCTTTCAGTGGAACAAAGCCACCATGTACCTTCTCCTAAAGCTTACAAAACTAAAATTATTTCTTGACCAACGAGAATCCTGCAATGATCTCAAATTTTTTCACCCACAGACTCCCATTCCCAAGATCATTCCTAAACCATCTTTCAGATTCAAGATAAGGCAAAGCGAGGTTTGAACACTTTTCAAATACATCTGAAACAAACAAGGAAAGGAAACAGTGTCTCACTTCAGGTTCAGGAACAAACACTCATGAGGAATAGAGCTGGCTGGGATTTTTTGATAGAATAGGGATTAAAAAAAAAACAAATTAATCTAAACAATCCTTTCCCCCCTCCACCCCAAATGAAGAGAAACATACTGAGTTTGGTGGAGGTTTTTTAGGATACATTCCTCAGGTCCGGGAAAGCATTTCAAAAAAGAAAATATTAAATATCTGCTCAAAATGTACTAATAAAGACAGTTCTGTGAAGTGTGATAGAATCACTTTCTGTTTGGTGATCTGCCAGATTTGAAGTAAGGACATAAAGCTGTCCCACATCCCAAATTAATGCTGTAGAGATCACCTTATACAGCTGATCTGTTTCCAAGTCACTGGAAATTTAATTATATACAAAAGTCAAAAGAAAAAAGATAACTATATGGGGACAAGGAAGGGGAAGAAAGAAAAAAAAAAAAAGACTTTTTCTCTATCCCTTTTTCAAACTATGAGGAAGATCATCACCTCTCCTACTCTTCACTCCCTTATTTTAGACTGCAATGACAGGGAGAAAGGGAGAGTTATTGATAAATTTGTTATTATATTATCTTAAGAAAAACAGTGTAAGTGACAGATCTAGTTCAAATTTTCTGATACATAGTTAAGCAAACAAGCAACTATTTTCAGAGTTGTTAATGCCAAATGTAGTTTCAAGTAGCTGGTGTAAAGGACTATAATCACAGAATCATTTAGGTTGGAAAAGACCCTTAAGATCATCGAGTCCAACTGTTAACTTAACACTGCTAAGTCCACCACTAAACCATGTCCCTAAGCGCCACATCTACACATCTTTTAAATACCTCCAGGGATGGCGACTCAACCACTTCCCTGGGCAGCCTGTTCCAATGCTCCATAACCCTTTCGGTGAAGAAATTTTTCCTAATATCCAGTCTAAACCTCCCCTGGCACAACTTGAGGCCATTTCCTCTTGTCCTATCACTTGTTACCTGGGAGAAGAGACCAACACCCACCTCGCTGCAACCTCCTTTCAGGTAGTTGTAGAGAGCAATAAGGTCTCCCCTCAGCCTCCTTTTCTCCAGGCTAAACAACCCCAGTTCCCTCAGCTGCTCCTCATAAGTCTTGTGCTCTAGACCCTTCACCAGCTTCATTGCCCTTCTCTGGACATGCTCCAGCACCTCAATGTCTGTCTTGTAGTGAGGGGCCCAAAACTGAACACAGTATTTGAGGTGCGGCCTCACCAGTGCCGAGTACAGGGGGACAATCACTTCCCTAGTCCTGCTGGCCACACTATTTCTGATACAAGCCAGGATGCTATTGTCCTTCTTGGCCACCTGGGCCTTATGTCATGCTTGATTTCCACATTCACTCTGTCTGTGCTTGGATTTTACAGTAAAATGAGTAATGTGTTGTTTTGTAAGAAAACAATCTATTGTACACAGTGTTCTGTGATTAAAAAGTTTTCCCTTTCATCTTATATAAAATACATGTAAATTTATATTCTGTATAATATTTTCCAACTCATTTAATTGCCTCTATGTTGTGTCCACATGTATTGATAATAAAATAGGAAGAATGTCATTTGAACTGATTTTGATTTCTTAAATTATTTGAGAAGCATTCTAATGTATGTCCTATAGGGAATAAAATCATGCAAGTACAAGCTGCATTTTCTGCCCCCTACAGAAGAGGTTTATGCATTTAACTCTTTCTGTTCATTCCTTTTTCTCTGCTATAAGAGCAAAGATAAACCTTATATTTTGCTTTTTTATGCCGAAGTATGCTTGAATAACTCTTGAGAAAAGTATTGACCAGTTTATTTCTATGATTATATTTCTTACAGTGTATCCTAAGCCTCACTAATTTTTTTAGCGCAGTCTTCAAGAGGATGTGTTAAAAGTGCCTTGTCACTTATTGCTATTTGGACAATTTTAAACTAATGTTTTGGAGAACACTCCTGGAGAGAATACTTTTTTATTTTTCCTTTTCTGCCAGCTGCAAACCAACTTTTTCAATTTTTTCATTATTTTAAATATGAATCATGATTCAGTGTCAAATAAACCCAGTTGAGATTAAGTACTTTTGGTTATCCCATTGTGTTAGATAACAACAAAAATATTTTATGCAGCTGTATAAATTCCTTCTCGAAATTTAGGAAAGTCAAACTTTACCAGGAAAAGGTTGTCAGGTTTTTCAGCATCACTGATGAATACACCTTTTGAAGAAGAAAAAATTCATAAATTTGACTAATACAGCAGTCATTGAATAAAAGTCAGTAGTTGAGATGAAAGAATATGGTATCTTCTGCAGTGATTCAGCTTTGCTAGTTATGTTAATTCAGTTAAAAAGCATGACTGTAATAATGTTAAAATTATATAATGCTTAGTGGTCTAGAAGAGCTCTAGTATATGTTGTGGTAGTTGGCAAAGTGTAAAATAAAAAAAAAAGATATTTTCAGATACTTATCTGTGGTGGGTTGACCTTGGCTGGCTGCTAGACCCCCACCTAGCTGTGCTCTCACTCCCCCTCCTCAACAGGACACGGGGAGGAAATAAGATGAAAAGAAGTTCATGGGTTGAGATACTGTCACAGGCAAAACAGACTCAACTTGGGGAAAATTAATTTATTGCCATTTAAAAATAGAGTAGGCTGGTGAAAAACGAAGACAAAACCAGCTTTACCCCTGCCCCTTTTTTCCCCAGACTCAACTTCATTCCTTTATTCCCAACTCCTTTATCCCCCCCCGCAGCACATGAGGAACAGGGGGCTGCAGTCGGTTCATAACAGTTCCTCTCTGCCGCTCCTTCCTCCTTACACTTTTCCCCTGCTCCAGTGTGGGCCTTTCCTACGGGCTGCAGCTTCCTTATATTCCTTCCAGGGCATATCCACCTGCTCCGGCTGGGGTCCTCCACTAGCTGCAGGGGAATCTGCTCTGGCACCTGGAGCGCCGCCTCCTCCTCCCCCTCCTTTTTCGCTGACCTTGGTCACTGCAAGATTGTTTCTCGCAGTTTTTTGTTGGTTTTTTGTTTTGTTTTGTGTCCCGTCCCCCCCTTGTCGTCCCCCCCTTTCTCGCACTGTACCGCACCAGTTTTTTACCCTTTCTTAAATATGTTTTCACAGAGGCGCCATCAGCATCGCTGATTGGTCCAGTTTTGGGCAGCGGTAGGTCTGTTGCAGAGCTGTCTGGAACCGGCTGTGTCCGGCACTGAGGCAGCCCCTGGTGTCCTCTCACAGAGGCCACCCCTGCAGCTCCCCTGCTACCAAACCCTTGCCATGTAAACCCAATACATTATCACAAAGTAGCATTTTAACTTCAAACTCAAAGAGGAAAGGAAGATAGATTTTAATATAGCATACAGGTGTGGAGTTTTTTGTGGCAGCTATTTTAAAGTAAATCTTATTTTGTGCAATTTTGAAGCTGATTTGCATTTTGCAATTTCTTCATTTGATAAGGTGAATTCAACATGGACTGGCTAATTGTCTAGTTAATTTCTTCTTTAGAATACTTGAGATAAAAAAAATCCATATTTAAATTTTATAAAGACAAGAAGTTTGGTCACCTGTAGTCTTAAATACACGTTATAAAAACTCCTACTTCAGTGTTTAACTGGTCATTGTATTAATGTTTTCAGTAGTGTTTTCAATTTTTAATATTAAAGGTTCATGTTAGTCCATAAAATATGTCAAAATATGAGAGTTGTCTCTTTCTGGTCCAAAGACTTTGGGAACCAGTGATGTAACTTATGTATTTAGCTTTTTACTCTTCAGATGCAATTTGTTATTGTCTTGTACAGGATGAATAGATAGAGAAGATCAACAAAAAAGATGCAAAAATGGCAAAAACTTTACCTAAATACACACTGAAATGAAGGCAATGTCTAAACTTTTGTTTTAGGGAAATCATGAGCTGCTTGTTTGGTTTTTTTTATAGTTATTTGGTTTTTAGAGGTTTTTTTTTAGCAGATCATTTTACCCTCATAAAAGTTTTAGTTTTAATACTTTTCTGTGCGATGTGGGGTTTTCTTGTTTTGGTTTGTGTGTGGTGTGGGGGTTTTTTTTGTTTTGTTTTGGGGGTTTTTTTATGTCCAAGAATGGTTTATTTTTGGTGTGGATAATGTCTGTGGGTTTTTTTTCTGCTAATTAGATGGTAGAGTAATAAACCTTGTGATGCTTTGTTATCTTCGACTGGAATGGATTTTGACTAAATACAAAAACAAATGCGAAGATGTTTCGAAGATTGTGGATATGTTTGTGCAGTGTTAAGCAAAGATAAGATAATGTGGTTGGAAAAGATATTTTAAGCCAGTAGAATATCATCTCCTAGATTTATTGCAGTGTTGTATATGCTTCCTGTGGTTGATTAATTAGTAATTAAATTAGCAGTATTAAAGGTAAAAAGTGTGCTAAAAATATTATGGTGCCTTTCATCTTCTTTCTGTCACACTGGATTTGCGAGAATGAGAAACCTTATTTCTTATTAGAACTAAGTGTGATTTTTATAATAAGTTGTAATTAACTTTTATTTTCTGTGCAAATATAACTTTCTATAATATCTTTTTATGACTATTTAAGGGGATGAACATACAAATCATAACAGGAATAACAGACTGACTAGCAATTTAGCAACTTAGAACAGTTAGAGTAGCTTGGTTGTTTCATTAAAAAGAGGAAAATCTTAAAAATGTAATACTTCTAGCTTTGAATATTTTAGCATAAGTTTGTTTATAAAAACAAAAATTGATGTTCAGAATGTTTTGGGAACAAACTGACTAGCAGTGTTTAGATACTCTGTCATACTTTTTGGACATGAGATCTTTGTTAGCCTTGTATGAAAGCGGGACTTAATGGTCCATTTGCCTTAAGAGAACAGTGAATGCTGATCCTTTATACCAGATTTTCCAGTGGCTGAATCGCATCCTTTTTTAGAATTTTACCCTTGTAGGTACATAAGGTTTCAGATACTATTGGTACCCTTTATTCTTCTTGCCCAAACTTTAAAGTTTACTTTAACATGACTGCAGAGAAGAGTCTCTCTTTCAAAACTTGTGACTCCTTTTATCCAATATCTCCTTGATTAGGTAGGCAGGTGATCAGATTTTCTTTTAACTCACCATCCCCATTTTATGGCCAATCTCCTGCTTAGCCTGTTCAGTGTTTAAAAAAAAAACAACCCTGCTTTATTCTGATCAGCTGTCTGTTTCTCCAATCATCGGTGTTTAATGGTCCTCACTATAATGCACAGAAAGATGACAGGAGATATCTTTGTATCTGGCACAAAACTTAGTTCATTATGTCATGATAAAATACAGCATATAATAATCCATGTGCATGCAAATCAGAATTTGAAGCCTAACATTTTCAGAGATCCCTGATACATGGCAAAATTCATAAGCTATATATATGCACACATATACAGTGTATATTTATATATGAGATTCCTCAAGTAGATGGTACATGCATGTATTTAATGGAGACCCATTTTACTTTAAGGTACCAGAAACTTGAACAGTTTGTTGGGGATACTTACTGTGTCAAATAACAGGACTTTCCAATTTGTTTCCAAAGGAAGAGTGTTTTTAGCTTTGTCTTGCCTTTTCCCTTTTATCTTTGGAGAAAAGATTTTTAGTTGACATCACACACAGTAGAATGTTTCAGCAAGGCATACAGAAATAATGTTTTTTGAAGAATGATGTTAAGATGCTGTAATATGAAAATAAAGCATTCAAGACATGAGAAATATTTATGTTAAATTAGATATACTTGATCTGGAACTGCTATTATTGAATAGGCTACAGGTACTAAGCAAACTGTGGTGTAACTGAAATGTTTATATTTGAATTTTGAATTTAGTATGCTAGGTATTTCTGTGTGCATTCTGTTACACATTAGAATATTAGTGTTGTTTCAAAACTGTCACTGGAAATCTGATTTCCAGGTGATCTGAGGTATCTGATATAATTTCTGCTAAGAAATCAAGTCAGATATAGCACAGTGGATTATAGTTTCTTGATGGACCAAAAACAATATAGTAAAATCTCCACAGTAATTGCAGACTCAGAGTTTAGGGATATTTCTGTACTATAGAGGGAACATGTCTGTGGCCCTGTCTCAAATTTAAGTGTTAACAATAGAAATTTTAGAACAAAGGGATAAAATATTCATCAAAGTGTTCCAAAGTAACTAGAGTATGAAATTGCTGTGCTTTTAACTGTAATGTATAACCTGTTCCATCTTCTTCAGCAACTGGGAAAATCTAGCTATGACCCCTTTGGCTTTAAGAAAAAGCAGATTACAGCCTAAGAAAGAGAATTCCTTTACTAGAGTAATCATGAGATTTGGATAATGAAAATCATAGTCACCCAAATGATTTCCCTTCTGTCAACAGTCTCATCAGTTTGCCAGCCAGTCACATCTTGTTTGTTTGTGGATCATTTAAGTTCCTCTGTGATAGGTTCCCTCATTGCAGCAATTCAAGCAAATATGACTTGTTAGCCAATGCTTCTTTTCTATATAATCCCCACTATTTCAATGTATTGCTTGAGAGATGAGAAATCTTCCAACTCTTAGGTACCCCCATACCTGAACTTCTCCGACAAGTTTTCACTTGCTTCCTTATATATTTTCCTTTATTTGTTATCTGTTAAAAATAAGGGTAATACTATACTGTCAAAATACAGAATTTAAACTGAATAAAGTTTAGCATTCACTTTCTTATTTTTGCAATTCCACCAAACAGATGTCTGCATTACCCAAGTTATGCATATGTAATTTTCCTGCAAGAACTTTTACATATTTAAGTCTTTCTGGTAAAAACAACCACTTGTACTTGTCAGACAAAGGTAAAGCTCTAAACCAGAACACATAGCCTAATAATGGCATTGTTATCTAAACAGTGTTTTTATGGAAAAGAAATAATGGAGAGTTTTACGTGTTGACTAAAAATAAAAAAGCATACATGGTTGAAAAAAAGAAGTGGAAAATTTAAAAAATAAAAGTTAAAACTTCAACTAATGAATTGTAGCAGAGAAAATTGTGAAATGTGATCTGGTACGCTGATGTTTAGCACTTGCTGTTACCTCATATCCAGAGAGAGCAGTCCTTAGCTACCTGGACATCATTCAGTCATGTAATTTGGTAACATAGGAAAAGGTAATAGTATTTTTGCTTAGCTGTTAATATTGGCTCTCGAAGGAAGAGGATTCATAATGTAGTAAAGTATCCTGAACATGGTCTTTGAAATAGCAGAACTGTCATGCAGAGAGGTGAGAAGATGACTTCTAAGAAGGAAGTGGGAGGAAAGGTTGAATGTTTGGGTTGTTTTTCTGTTTGGTTTTTTTTTTCTGCATCACAGTGCTGTTCTCAGGAGAAAGGGGTCTGCTAGCTATTTCTAAATTTATCTGAGTTGGCAGGTCTTTCAGAAGCTTGAAATACTCCAAAGACCACTCTACATATCAACATTGCCCTTTTAGGCTTTTAAGCTAAGACTGCTGTCTGCAAATGCTATCTGACCTTACGTCAGATAATGTAGGAGCCCTTCAGGTTATTTGTTTGTCTGACTTTGCTGACAGGGCATATGTTACATATAGAGATGGTTGGGCCCTATGGCTAATGAAAATGCCCTTGAATGTACTTAAAAGCACAAGCACAGCTGAGATTTTATGAGTAGTGATTTTTATCATACCAGACTTGATCCTAAAGGCTGTGTCTGCTTCAACAGGTAGTGTGCAGTGTGGTGGATTGACCTTGGCTAGTTGCCAGATGCCCACCCAGCTGCTCTTTCACTCCCCCTCCTCAACAAGACAGGGGAATAAAATAGGATGAAAAAGCTCATGGGTTGAGATAACGACAGGGAGATCACTTACCAATTACTGTAATGGGCAAAACAGACTCAACTTGGGGAAAATTAATTCATTGCCAATTAAGAATAGAGTAGGCTGGTGAGTGTATTGGGTTTATGTGGCAAGGTTTTGGTAGTGGGGGGGGCTACAGGGGTGGCTTCTGTGAGAAGATGCCAGAAGCTTTCCCCATGTCCGATAGAGCCAGTGCCAGCCAGCTCCAAGACGGACCTGCTGCTGGCCAAGGCTGAGCCAATCATCAGTGATGTTGGTAGCGCCTCTGTGATAACATATTTAAGAAGGAGGTGGGATAAACTGCACAACAGCAGCCGGGACAGAGGAGTGAGAATATGTGAGAGAAACAACTATGCAGACACCAAGGTCAGTGAAGAAGGAGGGGGAGGAGGTGCTCCAGGTGCCTGAGCAGAGATTCCCCTGCAGCCTGTGGTGAAGACCATGGTGAGGCAGGCTGTCCCCCTGCAGGCCATGGAGGCCCACGGTGGAGCAGATATCCACCTGCAGCCCGTGGAGGACCCCACGCTGGAGCAGGTGGATGTGCCCTGAAGGAGGCTGTGACCCTGTGGAGAGCCCATGCTGGAGCAGGCTCCTGGCAGGACCTGTGTACTCATGGAGAGAGGAGCCCACGCTGGAGCAGGTTTTCTGGCAGGACTTGTGACCTTGTGGGGGACCCACGCTGGAGCAGTCTGTTCCTGAAGGACTGCACCCCGTGGAAAGGACATGTGGAAAGGACCCATGCTGGAGCAGTTCGTGAAGAACTGCAGCCCATGGGAAGGACCCAAGTTGGAGAAGTTCATGAAGGACTGTCTCCCATGGGAGGGACCCCATGTTGGAGCAGGGGAAGAGTGTGAGGAGGAAGGAGTGGCAGAGACAACATGTAACGGACTGACCACAACCCCCATTCCCTGTCCCCCTGCACCACTTGGGGTGAGGAGGTAGATAAATTGGGAGTGAAGTTGAGCCTAGGAAGAAGGGATGGGTGGGGGGAAGGTATTTTAAAATTTGGTTTTATTTCGCATTATCCTATTCTGATTTAGATTGGCAATAAATTAAATTCATTTCCCCGAGTCAAGTCTGTTTTGCCTGTGATGGTAATTGGTGAGTGACCTCCCTGTCCTTATCTTGACACATGAGTCTTTTGTTATATTTTTCTCTCCCCCTGTCCAGTTGAGGAGGGGGAGTGATAGAGTGGCTTGGTGGGCACCTGGTGTCCAGCCAAGGTCAACCCACCATAGTGATAAACAAAAACTAAAATGCCTTCCCCGCACCCCAGCCTTTTTCCCAGGCTCAGCTTAATTCCCAACTCCTCTATTCCCCCCCCCACCCCCCATGGTGCAGGGGGGATGGAGAACGGGGGGTTGCAGTCAGTTCATAACAGTTCTCTGCTGCTCCTTCCTCCTCACACTTTTCCCTTGCTCCAGCATGGGTCTTCCCCATGGGCTGCAGTCTTTCAGGATAAACCTGCTCCAGTGTGGGCCCTCCATGGTCTGCAGTTCCTGTTAGGAGAGCCTCCTCTAGTGTGGTTCCTTCTCATGGGCTGCAGTTTCCTTCAGGGAATATCCACCTGTTCTGGCATGGGGTCTTCCATGGGCTTCAGTGTGGATATCTGCTCTGGTGTGGTCCTCTCCACAGGCTGCAGGGGCAATCTCTGCTCCAGTGCCTGGAGCACCTCCTCCCCCTCCTTCTTCACTGACTTTGGCATTCTCAGGGTTGTTTCTCACTTTTTTTTTTTCCCCTCACTTCTCACATTCACACACTGCCTGTGCAGCATTTTACCTTTTGTTAAATAGGTTTTCACAGAGGTGCCATCAGCTTCACTAGTTGGCTCAGCTTTGACCAGTGGAGCTGGCTGGAGTCGACCTTGTCCAGCACAGGAGCAGCCCCTGTTCTGTTCTCACAGAAGCTACCCCTGCAGCCTCCCTCTGCTACCAAAACCTTGCCATGGAAACCCAATACATTCTGTTGTGCAGCTGGCTGTAGATGAACAGATCTGTAGATGAGTTACATTAAGGACCCAGTGTCCATATTATGTGTTTCAGGGGGGTTTACTTTTGGTCTAGCTCCAGCCTGGTCCCATGGAGTGAATGCCCATTAATGGTCTGAGCATAATTGCTCACTTAGTTTGATCTGAAAGGAGTTTAGTTTACACTCTGAATTCACTCAACAGTCTGAACCAAAGTACAGTTAGTGGGGGCAGTTGTGAGACTGGCTTCAAACTGATCCAAACTAAAACACTAACGTAGGCATACCCTTGCAGTACTCCCCAAGTCAGGCAACATCTAAGTCAGGAAACTTGACCTCAGCTTGACCTTCAGAGTTATTTCTGCAAAACAGTGTAGATGTAGTTAATGTATCTGTACTCCAGATTTCTTCTTCCTGGAGTACTAGCATGAAATTAAATAATGGGTGATTGCAGAGTGACTGTGCAGCTAGTGTTTGATTCTAGTGCTTGGAGATTATATTCTCAGAACCCTCTGGAGTTCTTTACTCAAAGTCCTTTTACTTCTGTTTTGTACTAATAACAACACTTTGAGTACAGAAAGGCTCAATATTATATCTGTTAAAAATGAAGAATATCTTGACTTTGTGTAGATGCTGGTTTTGTTCTCTTTGAACAGAGCAAAATGCATTTAAAGTGTACCTTCTGTACAAGTTGCAAGAATTAATAACATTAATAGTAAGGCATGCTAGTTTCTTAAAAGAGCAAAACAGTGTTGTGGAGATTTTTATAATTACCTAAAATTCACTAGATTTAAGGTCTGAATAGATTATGTGCAATTCTAGGTTTAGAGTCTGTGTGTGACAAACATGGAGTATCTCTCATTACTTAGAGTTTTTTCTTGACTACTGCTTCTAAAAATATTTTGTTTTCTATAATATGAAAAATAATATTTGAAATTATAATGAGGGCTTTTTGCCTTGTGGCCAGTCTTTTCAATTTATTCTTGCTATTGATGTGTCTGCTATTATGATATGGAAAAGGTGTTCACTATAACTTGCATTTAATTTTCCACCTCAGTTTAGGCCACTGAGCATTAGGACCTGGGGGCTTACAGGCCCCTTTTAATCTAGTATTCATTATTTACTATGAATCTTTTTATGCATTAGAAATATTTTCCTTTAGCTGTATAATTTGATCATATGTAGTTTTGATAGCATGCAGGGATATTCTTAGCTTTGAAGCTTTGGCTGTATGAAGGAGTCCTAAATCTTTCCCTCATAGGCGTTATGGTAGTAGTAGTAGTAGTAAGCAGAATAATATGACTCCATGAAGGAGCCCTAAATCTTTTCCTCATAGGCATGATAGTAGTAGTAAGAAAAATATGACTCTCTGCTGGCTTACAGTGGTGATAAGGCCTCGCAGGAAGAAAAAAAAAAAAACAAACAAAAAACCTACTACAAAAAAACCCTGGAGAGTGTTTCTTCTGATATCTTTGATGTTCAAAAAATGCACTATTCAAGACTGTAGTAACTTTTAGTTATTTATCTAAATTTTATATTTACAAGACTAACTTTAGGAACACAGATTGAAGAAATTTGACTGTACTTTGTGCTTCCATTTCTCCATCTGTAAATTAGAGAAGTGATATTCACTTTGAGAAGAACTTTTAAATAAGCTGATAAATTGTATTATCAGAAAAGATGAATTATTCAGTATAGACTTTATGTTGTGACAGTGTTTGGGGAAATACTGTAGAATATATTTGATGGAAATTAAAGTTATGATACTTGATCACTGCTCACATTAAATATAGTTTACATCAGTGTCACAGTAGCTGTTGCATAAATGTGTACTTGAGGGCAGGATAAAATGTATTTATTTACCTTGGTTTATTATTGTAAGGATTTCTTAATTATGCTTAATTTCTTATAGGAAGTGCTGAAACAGCTACAAGGAAGTATTGAAGATGAGACAATGGCATCTTCTGGACAAATTGACTTAATGGAACGACTTAAAGGTAAATTTAGAATTATGCTTTAAGTAGGTTCATTTGTTTCTTAGTTGTTGTTGCTTTAGGATAAAATTTTCCCACTCAGCTGCATCTTCTTTCCAGTGCTAACTTTGGAAGTTAGGCATAATCTCAGTGTCTGTTATTTTTTGCCAATTATTTTAAGACATTTATAAAAAAGAATGTGTTCTTATGTTGCTTTTGTGCTTTTGCTACTGTTACCCCAAGGCTTCGTATGAATTGCATTTGATTATATCTTACACTTTATTCACTTCTTCATGAAAAAACTGTTTTTAATTGTTTAAATTAGTGGTGGATTAGTTCCACCAATTTTCTGAACTCCTTTACATGCCCTGCCCTTTCCCTGTCACATTACTAGAACTGTATCTGTCATGCTGAAAATTGACGCCCCCTTCCCTAGAGCATGTGGTGGAATGTGTACCCATCCTGTTATATGGGATGTGCAGAGCAAGCCCAGATCAGTGACTCCCTGCATACATCTGTTATCCCTATCACAGAACCAGAAATATTGTAGAGGATGTCTACATTTAGGCCCCTATGGTGGAAACACTTATCACTTACATGATGGCGGACCATCTGTGGGATCCCTGAGAAAGAGGCTATTAGGAAGTGGGACACAAGAGCAATTCATATATTTATGCCACACTCTGCCTGTTTTTTAAGAAAGGTAGACATACTGGTGTTGTGATACTCTTCTGGTTGGCAGGACTGTAGTTTGGGCATCTCCTCATTTAGAGGATTAGTATTCTCTAACTGTACCATTAAGATTGGTTTTGTTCACATTATGTTCTGTGTATCCCAAAGCAAAATGTTTTAACTGTTTCCATTAATAAAGTCATAGATTTGCTCATGAAGTATGAAATTAAGATAGAAATGATCTTTTAGATTTTTGCTGCTCAATTTCAGCTCTGAAAATTGTTGCTCTTTATTACCCAGAACTGAACTTGGAAAGTAGTAACTTCCCTGGAGTGAAGTTAAGGCCAAAGGTGTCCAAGCGTTCATATGGCAGCTGGGAAGGGTCTGTGTCAAGCCCTTCAGGAGAGTGCAGTCCTGTTCCCATAGAATCATTTCCAAGAAGAGGATTTATGAATGGAAGCAGAGAAAGCACTGGTTATTTAGAAGAGCTAGAAAGAGAGAGGTAAACTTCTTCATTTATTCATTCAGTGTGCATTGACTTCTAATTTTAACATGAAAATTTACTAACATATCTAATATTTAGCTATTATGCATATGATTTTGATCAGTGGTATACTTATCCTACCAGGGAAGGAAACCAGGAATATACATTAGATTTAAATACACAAAACTATCAGAAATCCTAAAACACATAATATAGCTTCTGCATATATGTATTTCATTGTTACTGTTTGTTTTCTGAAGGTTATTTTATTTTGATCAGCAGATTTTCAGCACCTTAAATATTTTTTGGAGGTGGGGGGTGGAGCATCCCAAACACCTCCATATCGCCTCACCACTATTGATAAGTGCTGAAACTGTAGCAATGTGATGGCGCAGTCTTTCTCTTGTTTGCAAATGGTTATAGCTACCATAGGTGGTTGATTGGCTACTTAATATTAGGAGTCATTTACCTAGTGATTCTTTTAACAAAAATGACTGCTAAACAAAGTCATCTTGAAGATGTCATCCCCATATGATGTTTTGCCTGTTGGCAAAACCATAGACTTTTTTTTTTTTTAATCTTGGAAGGTAATATGAAGAACATACGTCTAGGGCATATTGTAAAGTTGTCCCACAATATCAATCAATTGTGAAGGAAACACAAAGTAAGAGACATTCAGCTGTTTCCATTGAAGGCGTCTTTATATCCTAAAATGAATCTGACTGAAATCCCAGATGTTTTCATAGGCCTCTCTGCAAGACAGGGGTTTCTAAAGATTTGGGCATTGAAAGCTACTTGATGGATGGGGATGTGTGGTGGGTTGAACTTGGCTGGCCGCCAGGTACCCACCCAGCCGCTCTCTCACTCCCCCTCCTCAACAGGACAAGGGGAGAAAATAAGATGAAAAAGCTCATGGGTCAAGATAAGGACAGGGAGATCACTTGACCATTATTGTCACGGGCAAACCAGACTCGACATGGGGAAAATAAATTTATTTTACTGCCAATTAATAACAGAGTAGGATAGTGACAAATAAAAACAAAACTAAAAACACCTTCCCCTCACCCCTCCCTTCTTCCCAGGCTCAGCTTCACTCCTGACTTCTCTATCTCCTCCCCCCACTCCGAGTGGCGCAGGGGGATGGGGAATGAGGGTTATGGTCAGATCATAACACTTCATCTCTGCTGCTCCTTCCTCCTCACACTCTTCCCCTGCTCCAGCATGGGGTCCCTCCCATGGGAGACAGTCCTTCATGAACTTCTCCAACTTGGGTCCTTCCCATGGGCTGCAGTTCTTTACAAACTGCTCCAGCATGGGTCTTTTTCCAAGGGATACAGTCCTTCAGGAATGGACTGCTCCAGCATGGGTCCCCCACAGGGTCACAAGTCCTGCCAGAAAACCTGTTCCTGCATGGGCTCCTTTCCACAGGCCGCAGTTCCTGCCAGGAGCCTGCTCCAGTGTGGGCTCTCCATGGGCTGCAGCTTCCTTCAGGGCATATCTACCTGCTGTGGTCTGGGGTCCTCCATGGGCTGCAGTGTGGATACCTGCTCTGACATGGTCCTCCATGGGCTGCACGGGACAACCTGCTTCACCATGGTCTTCACCACAGGCTGCAGGGCAATCTCTGCTCCTGCACCTGGAGCACCACCTTCACTGACCTTGGTGTCTGCAGGGTTGTTTCTCTGACATTTTCTCCCTCCTCTCTCTCACAGCTGCTGCGCAGCACTTTTTTAACCCTTTCTTAAATATGTTATCACAGAGGCGCTACCAATGTTGCTGATTGGCTCAGCTTTGGCCAGTGGTGGGTCTGTCTTGGAGCCGGCTGGAACCATAATACAAAAGCTTGGTGGGTAGCATTTTAGAAACCCCTGCTCTAAAGGGCCTTTCCTGGTGTTTAGTAAAACTTTTGCAATCAAGAGCTGAAAGGAGTACACTTTTCCTCTAAGGTACTATGTCTAGGTCCCTTTCTTTCAGTCCTATCAATAAAATTGAAGCAATTTCCCATGAGTCTGTTCTGATCCTCATCTAGTAGACACTCCATTTTTTTAATTTTCCTAGTCAGGATCACAAATCATGTTTGCTTCCTCTCATAAAATCTAGGTTCGTGAAGGGTTGTATGAGAATATTTTCCCTTAATTTAGGAATCTCTTCCCACTTGCTCATTCCAGTCTTTAAGAATCTAATGCATCTGCCATTTGAACTAATGGCTGTCTTCCCTTCCAGTTTTCCATTGAAATGGTCTTTCTTCGTAGTGCCTAGAGTATTAGCAAGATTAATGGAACAGAGTTCTCCATGGTATTTCATAGGGACAGGGCACCTTGGTTCTTATTCAGAGTAAGAACCTTGCAGTAGTCTTTGATGTCCATCTTAACAAAACAGTGTACTTGTTTGTATTCTTTCCAGTGCTGTATTCTACCACATGATAGTAAAATCTTTAAGTGTACTTGGGGCTTTCAGTTAAGCTTCAAATGAACTCCAGGTCACTCAGAACAAGGAGTATTCATTTATAGCAACTGAAGTTCTTCAATGTGGTTATTACATCTGTTTTATGATCTGTGATCCTTTCCCACTATTGTGGATTCTAAGGTGACAGTTTTTTGGATGTTTTTCTCAATGATAATGACAGCTTAAGCAGTGAACTGATCTCTGTTTAAAATAACCCTGGGGGAAAAAAAGGGAGAGGGATATTTTAATTTGAGATGAGTTCACTGATCTGGTTATGAAACACTGCACAAGCAGTGTTGCTGTCACAATTGAGGGAGTGAAGATTTGTGCTGCTGAGAAAATGATCTGTAGAGACATGGTCAGATAACATCTAGCTTCATTATTAGTGAAATGATTAATAATCAAAACTGTCCTATTCATTACTCTCTTTGAGGGGACATGTAAGAACACTTAGGGCATCAGCATGGACCCTGAATAGCCAAAAGAATCAGAATTTGAGGGTGGGGGACACAGGACAGTGCATCTGGAATCACTAATTTCTGAAAGGAAAAGTGACCACTTATTTTCCTATGCTCTGTGTTTAAATTTGTTTGGCATGTTTAGTAAGTTTCTGTGTTTCTAAACATAGTTAACAAATATTTATTTTCTAGTAGATTGTGTTGTTTGTATTAAAACAGGCTTTCAAAGAACTCATGGAATTTGAAAATCTCAATATTAAAACAATTTGGAAAGAAAACTAACATTTTTCAGAGACCTGAAACAGGAACATTTCTACCCAGGAATCCAATACATTGGCACAATACATGCTGCTTGTGGGCAAGAGTGTTTGGACGAGGACCAAGTCATTTATTAACTGTGTGTGAATTTGGCAAATTCACTAGATGTTTAGCTTGGCCAAAATGATCTTCTGAAGGGAAAAAAAAAATTGATTCAGTTACCAGAATAAATGATGAAATTGTCTGCATATTTCTCTCTTGCTCATCTCCCCTCTAGTTCCAAAGTGTTTTGGTGGGGGGCGGGAGAGAGGGTGTATGTCTTTAGGTTACCAGTTTAGAATAGAATTCATATTAAATGTACCCTGCTTTCTCTCTGGCTAGTTCCAGATGTATTTGCTTTTACTGGATTACTGAAGCACGTACCTAAAAAATTTTAATAGTATTTTCTGTAGAAACAGGTAACATATCCTAAAAATTTGCTGTCTCAATATATATTTTTTTTTAATGCAGACAATTCTGTTTCATTTTCCTATTTTATGTATTGCTTGGTTGAAAGAGAATTGTACCTGTTTTGCCTCTGGTGTTGAGCAAAAGCTACTGTTTGAAATATCGGTAGCTTTGAGAGTAATTTTCAGGAATTGTTACCTTTTCAAGGTTTTGTCATTTTATGGCCTACCAATGGAAGTGATATTATTAATTATAATTGTAATTACGTAATGTAAGTAGAGTAGCATATATTTTGTTACCCTTGTTACTGGGAATAACATTGACATATTTATCCAAAAAAGATTTCCAAAAGAAGAAACCACTTTTCTGTGATCCTGCATTCATTCAGCTTTAGTTATTGTTGGGAGCTTCAAAAAAACCTCACAAAACCACAAAATCCAAACCGCCCCCCCCCACACACATTAGACAAGTCTTCAAGTCTTTAGAAATACTCATCCTGTAGAAAAGCAGTTCAAATTGAAAACCTTTTTTTCCTCATAAAAGCATTATAATGTTAAAAAACCCCTTACTTCATTTGCCTTTATGCATTCTCACTGAAATTGACAGTGTATGGCAGAGAACAGAATATTCTGATATTGTGAAAGTACTGATATAAACAATCTTGGGGTAAAAAAAGATGGAATAATTTCCATCAAAATTTTTCTTTGATCAGTAACAGCTCTTCCACCTTAAACTCTCTCCTAACCTCAAAATCATGATCAGCAATGATCAGCAACAGATGAGAATAATCTGATTCATACCATTAGAAAAAGCATTTACAAATAAAAATACTTTTTATAAGGATTGAAATAATTATACTTTTGCAAATTTAATTTCATAAACTAGACAGACCCAGCACATGGACATGCATGGAGGGGGGAAAAAAGGGAAGCTGTTGTTAGGAAAATCTCATTCCGTAACTATTGTATCAATTAGTCTTTACAGTATGAAATTGTATGAACTCGCTTAAGATATAAATAGTTTACATTGTATACTGCATAGTCATGGTTAAGTCAGCATGACTAAAGGACCCCAGCTCATTAGGGGCTGTCATCCTCCTCCTTCCACCCTGAAGGATAAAGGATACCCCTGGACTACCGAGATAACACCAGCATTCTAGCCCCTCTAACACCTCTGTGAAGCCCTCCCGTTATCTGGCATCATAGATAAGTAACTGTAGCAAGACCGACTCCAGGGACATCTAGATCAAGAAAGAAGCAGGTGGATGATGACACCATAGAATTATAGTTGCTTTGCACAACAGTAGTATGTGTGTGTTAAGTAGTGATTGGTCAAATCATGTTGTATCTGAACACTTGAAAGGTATAAGAACCCTGTGTAAAACTGCATTTGGTGTGCCCCAATTTGAATGGGACACCTCAGGCACATGAATAAAAGAATTACTCTTGTAATTCTATACTTTGCCTCCTAGCCTCTCTCCTTAGTCAGCACAGGCCAGTTGTGAAATTTTCGTGACACGGTGCAGAATGCCTGCATGTACAGAAATCAGGCAGCCAGGGTATGTCTTAGAGGTTTGGGAAATTGGGAGGCAAAAAGAGGGACTCTCTCACAGACTTTCCCTGAGCAGAATCTTTTAGCATTTTGTTCAGTCTGACTAATGTGTCCCAACAACAGGGTTACAGCCCTTGACTTAGGGAATTCCTGCCCAGACCCATCCTTGTGACTGAGGAATTCCAGTTATCCTGTAATTCTGCTATAGTTACCTGCAACAGTAGGGTAATTGTTGTTTCTTTTCACTGATTTTTGATTGTAAACCCCTCTGGTATAATAGCTGTCCAAGTAAATTACTTAATGTGTGGTCTTAACATTCTTTATTTAAAAAACAAACAAAACAAAACAACTCCACAGTTCTGTTTCAACATAGCTGTTGAATCAAATCTCGAAAGTTCTGTTACTCTGTTTGTGTTTAAAAACATTCAGCACTTAGGTTTGTGTAGTTTTTCTTAGATGTGTGTAGTTTTTCAGTCTTTTGCAGCTAAAGTGAGTTCTCGAGCTACAGCTTGACAACTAAATTGTTAGTATAACACTATGGTTTTCCTTAACCTCTTTCATAGGTAATGTAGCTGTCATTAAGAATGTGATTCAAAAGAATAGGCAATGCTAGTTACTTCTTTATACATCTGAATTTTTACAAGAATTCTTTTTTTTTTCCTTTCCAAGATGTGTCAAATCCTGTCAGTATTATTCTCAGTTCTGTCCATGTGTCCTTGAAAAAAAATTAGGGCTATTAGTTTAGCAGTAACTAATATAAACTAGATCCTGGAAATTTTAATTTTCCATTTGAACAATGTTCAGGTTACTTGCTTTGGGTATGGAATATTAACCTTAAGTCATTAAAATGAATTTGAAATATTTTAAAAGCAGGAACTAAGATACTTTAAAATATGCATTTTTAAATTCTTTATCCTACATGAAGTTCTTTCATGTGAAAGCTTGATTATCTTCTTTCCAAATCATGATTGAGATGCATTAAGAAAGTAGTCAAGGGGAATTTTAATTTTTGTTGTATGTTGTTTTTGTTCCTTAACAAAATATTTATAGTAATTATCCATGACTTGTTTGTGCATTTTACAAAGGTTCATATGGCTCTTGCTCAGAAAGACTACAACCTGAGTTTAGAGAGAGAAGGATGTAGAAGTTAAGGGATGGGAAATAATACTGGGCAAACTTATATGCAGCTTTCTGCCCTCTAGGTTAGTGTTTGAGTTCAGTCTTAAGCATTATCAGTCCAGCTTTGTTTACGAATGCTATGCTTATTTAATTTTTTAAGTACCTCTATCTTTATATTGACTGTAAAATAATATGATTTTAGCATTTCCTTTTATGTTAATGAGCAATATTAAAATGTCAGAAGGAAGAAGAGTGCTTGCAGAAAGCACTTACAAGAAACTAATAAACTTCTATTTAAAGAAAAAAAAAGTGGCTTGTCTGTATACCCCTACTAGCAGGATTTGGGCTGTAAGAATTTAAAATGTATTTTTTAAAAGTGTAATAACAATAAACAATATGTAACTGTTGATAAATTTTGTAGCTATATAAATGTAGTTTATAAAGGATTGATAAAATAGTATGTAAAACTTAATATTTTTTCATAGTTTGCATATAAATGTCTTCAATTCCTTATATTGATATTCTGATATCTTTATAATTCTAAATGGGTATCATAAGCATATTGCAGACCTGAGTAGTTATAATATGCTTATGATACACATTTAGAATGTGTTAAGCAGCTGTAAATGTATCCCATATATAACATATGATGGAAAAATGCTCTTTGAAAGTGTTTTTAATAATCATGGTTTTGTGTGCTTGTTTTGTCATGGATGACAGAGTGAGGGAGGCACTACAAAGGCAGAAAAGATAACTGAATTTAGTAATGGGATTCTGAGGTGTATACACTTCTGCAATATCCAAGCCTTTTCTTAAATAGCAGTTGTAGTTTGCTGCATTGTATAAAGCATATTGTCATAAAGAAGCAGGATGCAAGTTAGCATGTGACTAATAACTGCTTAGATTTCACAAAATGCCTCTCAGCTATAGATTTCAAACTGGTTTTATAAAGAACTATAGGTATTCTTTCTTTTACAGATGTGGATCTGATATACAAGAAGTTAAAGTGACTTGCTTAGCACAGCATAGTTGGATAGTTTGATTAGCTAGGGCCAGGGAACAGAACCCACCTTCTCAACTTCTTGTTAATGCCGTCTTCATCAAACCTCATTTCTTATTTCACCTTTTATATAAGTATCAATGCTTATTGCTGTACTTGTATTTGATAATGAAGACTTACTAGTGAGACATTTCTGGCTTTTGTTTTTGATAGATCTCTATTGCTCACGGAGCTTGAGAAGGAAGAGAAAGAAAAGGACTGGTATTATGCTCAGCTTCAGGACCTTACTAAAAGGATTGATAGTATACCCCTTACTGAAAATGTAAGTAACTACAGCATGCTCATTTATGTATCTGGTGCTATGATCTCTGTTTAGATGCTGTGTATATTTTATGAATTTAGGGACATTCTCTACTATTGTTTTCATTTAAAGCATTTTTTTGTTAATTCAGACTAAATAATGTATTTTTTCCTTTGCAGTTCCCTGGTTTTCAGATGTTATTTTACCTGTTAAAATTCGTACCCATCGGTATGAATGTCAGTGCTAGAGAGGAGCACTGAAAAGTTGTTATGACAAATGAGTTATATGTCAGTAGGTTTCTTCTTTAACTGTATCCCCCAAAGGCCTTTTTTTCTATCAGTTCTGTTATTTTATGGATTCTTTTAATTTTTAGAGCAATATTAGCCTAAGAGACCATTTACACAGGAGCTATTAATTCAGAACAGTGAGTAAAGTGGTGCTATAGCCTATGCAGATATTAATGCCCCTGCAAACTTTTACCTTGGCATCTCCAAACTATAGTCAAGTAACTGTTTTCTGGGATAATGAAGATCTCTGATATCCCAGATAATACAGGTTTTCCTGCTGTCAGACCTCAGCAGCTTGGATATATTTGCAGTGCATTCTTTAGTACATACAGTTATGGGAAGACTTGGTTGCCCATCTTTACAGAGCTGTATCTGTTCAGGAATCAGTTTAGCTGTATTTATGCAGTACTGTCAGAACTAGTCAGCTTCCTGGAAGTAGAAATAGAATATGGAAACACTTTAGTGACTGGGGTGAAACAGCTGGACTTCAGCAAATCTAATATTGAGTCACAGCCAAGTTAATCAGAAAACCAGGAACAAGGGGAGAAAGAAGGAAAAAGGACCTTGAGGAAATGTAATCCATTTCCCAAAGGCATTGTCAGCTGTATCTGTGTCACTCTAAATGTGTCATAGGTTTTAAGATGAAGTTTCCTCAACTTCATAGGTAATCAATTAACTTAGCTCTTCGTATTATTAGAATGTTTTACTTAACATCTAACTAAATCTCTTTTGTGGCAATTTATGTCCATCACTACTTATTCCATCCACAGTGGAAGGATAGATTCCATTCTTTTTTAGCGGTGTTTTACACATTTGTAGACTGTTATATCTCTTGTTGGCTTTCTGAATTGACCTTGGTGAAGTCTTCTGGGAGACCTGCAGTTGGTGACTTGTTTATCTGCAAACTGAATAATTGTCAAAAAACAGTGAAGAGTTGACTTCTCGCAATAATGAAAAAATACATCAGCCATAATTGAATTTTCTAAGAATAAATAAAACTTTTAAACTTTATCATAGTTTCCTCAAAGTTTCACATTTCTGCCTCTCAGTTCAGCTCATGTTTTTGTCTCATGCTTTGAAATGCACAACCTTCTCATTTCTGTGCATCTGCCAGAATACAGTTGGGCACTAGGGTTGTGCTTCAAGCTTTACCTTTCTTTTCATATGTCTGTAGCTGAAGGCTTCCTTCTGACCTTCTTTTAAGACCCTTTTCCAGAACAAAAAGGGTAATGAATTCTGCCTTCATAGGATGTCTGCATATTATTGGTGGAACAGAGTGACTAATGTATACTGGCTTTGATTTTTCCTTTTTCCATACCAGGAGAACCCCTAGAACAAAGAAGCAAAGGTAATTTCTGTCTTCTGTCAGTGACCATCAATAATGTGGTGCTATGGTAATGCCAAAAGGTCTGCCATGTCCCTGTAATACATAGCACTGTTTTAAGACTGATGGTGAAATATAGTAATGTATTCGGTTTACATGGCAAGGTTTTCGGGAGGGGGGCGCTGCAGGGGTGGCTTCTGCGAGAAGACACCAGAAGCTGCCCCCATGTCAGACAGAGCCGGTTCCAGCCAGCTCCAAGATGGACCTGCCGCTGGCCAAAGCTGAACCAGTCAGCAAAGCTGGTGGTGCCTCTGTGATAACATATTTAAGAAAGGGTAAAAAATGCTGCACAACAGCAGCTGGGAGAGAGAGGAGTGAGAATATGTGAGAGAAACAACTCTGCAGACACCAAGGTCAGTGAAGAAGGAAGGGGAGGAGGTGTTCCAGGTGCTGGAGCAGAGGTTCCCCTGCAGCCCGTGGAGAAGACCATGGTGATGCAGGTTTTCACCCTGCAGGAGCAGGTATTCTGGCAGGAACTGTGGTCCATGGAAAGGACCATGCAGTTCGTGAAGGACTATATCCTGTGGGTGGGACCTCACGCTGCAGCAGGGGAAGAGTGTGAGGAGGAAGGAGCAGCAGAGACAAAGCGTTATGAACTGACCGCAACCCCCATTCTCCATCCCCCTGCGCTGCTTGGGGGGAGGAGGTAGAGAAAATCGGGAGTGAAGTTGAATCTGGGAAGAAGGGAGGGGTGGGGGGAAGGTGTTTTTAGATTTGGTTTTATTTTCTCGCTATCCTACTCTGTTATTAATTGGCAATAAATTAAATTGATCTTCCCCAACTTGAGTGTGTTTTGCCTGTGACGGTAATTGGTAAGTAATCTCCCTGTCCTTATTTCGACCTATGAGCTTTTAATCATATTTTCTTCTTCTGTCCAGTTGAGAAGGAGTGATAGAGCGGCTTGGTGGGCACCTGGTGACTAGTCAGGGTCAACCCACCACGAGTAGTTAGGTGCTTTGTAAAACTTCTTCCTGAAAGATTTAAAATTTTATCAGTCGTCTTATACTTGTGTATAATTGTTCCTAATATTGAAGAATTACTATGCCTTCTAGTTTTGCTTTTCATACATTCATGCAGTCATTGTTTTTGGTTTGTGGTCTATTTAGTTACTAGTATCTTTTTGCTGGAGAGCAGACTAGAGAAAAGTCTTCATAAAATTAAGTACAGCTGCCATATTTGCTCATCACCTCCCTTTTTTGAAAGAGCTCATGTTGTCCTCTTCCAGAAAGACAGTTCTTGCTGATATTTAAATGATGGATCTTCTAATCTTCCATGGTATTCATTTCATTTTACTTGCCACTCCCGTATATCTATGCATTTTAAACCACTGACCTGACAAGAAATTAAATAAATTCATATTCATCTAGCAAGAACAGTTAGAGTGAAAGGTAATCAAGTGTATCAAAAGATGGTATCAACTAATTCACTTTTTGAGCAAACATGTTTACTGGACCTGTTGCTATTTTCCACATGCTTGAATAACTAACCTGTGTACATATGGTGGAATCTGCCTTGCTGGAAATATTCAAAACTTGTCTTGACTTGGGCCTGGATAACCTACTCTAAGGCCCTGCTTTCAACAGAAGGTGGGACCAGGTGATCTCCAGAAGTCCCTGTCAGCCTAGGCTTTTCTATATTTCTACAATCTTTTAAAATAAAGCTTGAGGGAGTTGAACTTAAATCAACTTTCTTGCTAATTTTTAGTATTTTCCCTTAGTTGCAAAGACCTGGTTTTTAAAATAAACATTAAAATTATTTAGCTTTGCTGATGCCTTGAAAAATATATTGGTTGGAGTACCTTTCCTTAAGCGATGTTGTAGGTTATGAATTCAACAGCTATGTTAAAAAAAACCAGGTTAGTTAAAAAATGTTAATGAATTATATTGTCTCAATGTTTCTATATTGCTTTTAGTTATTTGACAAGACTTGCAGGTAGCCTGTTGGTTTACCAATATTATGTGTTCTTGGTTTTAACAATGTAGTAATATTTTAAGGGTCTATTTTCATGTTTTGTTTATGAAGTTTGGTGTGGAAATGTAATTGTTTTGGTTTTGTTCAGAGAAATACATAGTTTATATCAACCTTCTTTAAAATGCCTTCTTTGTACTTCAATTTCAGTTCTCCTTGCAAACAGATATGACCAGGAGGCAGTTAGAGTATGAGGCAAGGCAAATCAGAGCTGCAATGGAAGAACAACTAGGTACTTGTCAGGACATGGAGAAGCGAGCACAGGTATAGTTTTTCTTTCATTAGTAGAAGGAATGGGAAAAGGTTTTCCTGTGTTTTCATGAAGTTATTGGTGGTTTATATCTTTAAACTGTGTGTAAGCCCAGTGAATACCTTAGAACATTTATCTAGCCTTTTAAATACAAAAATAAGAATCGAAACATAGAAAATACCTACTCAGCAAAAAGGACCTTTGTCTGTTTAAAAGAAAGCTTGTGAGTAGGTAGGAGTAGTAGACAATGTCTTGAAAGAAATTTTTGATCGTTTGGTTGTAATTTATTTCAATTTTAGCTTTGAACAAATGTGTAATTGCAACTGCTTTATTTTGTTTGTCGTGGTGGTGTTGAAGTTTGTGCTTTTAAGTTTAGAGTAAATTCCAGTTACTGTTGTTAAGTTTCCTTGACCAGAAAGCATGTATCAAGGAATAATCTTTGAAAATGAGATATATCAGCAAAATGTAATTTGCATCCTTACCTGTAAATTCTTTATGTATAAAGTATATGTATAATTCTGTATGCAGATCATGTTACACACATTTGGAAGTATAATTCAGAATGTAATTGTGTGTAAATGAAATTATCAATTGCATGCTGGCTTTAAAAAAATATTCCCCCACAGTAGTAGAGTGACAATTTGAATTATGTATTGCCATCTATTTCCATAGGTGTTAAATAGCCAGTTTTGTTATTAATAGCCAACTTTTAATAAAAATAGCCTCTTTAGGTTTCATTTTCTTCACCAAATTTACCTCAACAAAAATTTCTACATATGAAATATTTCTAATGAATTCTGTTTGTAATTAAAATTTAAAACAGCTTTTTCTAAAACAAGTAATTTAGTAGAACTTTTCAGACAATTCTTATGGTTATAGTTTTTAGCAAAATATGCATCCTTGTCCTGGTTTCATCTGAGATAGAGTTAATTTTCTTTATAGTGGCTGGTATGGGGCTATGTTTTGGATTTGTGCTGAAAACAGTGTTGATAATACAGAGATGTTTTAGTTGTTGCTGCACTAGTCAAGGACTTTTCAGCTTCCCGTGCTCTGCCAGGTGCAGAAGAAGCTGGGAGGGGACACAGCCAGGATAGTTGATCCAAACTGACCAAAGGGCTATTCCATACCACATGACGTCATGCTCAGTATATAAAGCTGGGGAAGAAGAAGGAAGGGGGGACATTCGGAGTGATGGCGTTTGTCTTCCCAAGTAACCGTTACACGTGATGGAGCCCTGCTTTCCTGGAGATGGCTGAACACCTGCCTGCCCATGGGAAGGAGTGAATGAATTCCTTGCTTTGCTTTGCTTGTGTGCGCGGCTTTTGCTTTCCCTATTAAACTGTTTTTATCTCACCCCTCGAGTTTTCTTACTTTTACTCTTCTGATTCTCTCCCCCATCCCACCAGGGGGGAGTGAGCGAGCGGCTGTGTGGTGCTTAGTTGCCGACTGGGGCTAAACCATGACAATCCTCTAATTGTAGAGCTCACTCTGTGAGGTATGTACATTAAGGCCATGTAAGGATCTATATTGACGTACTCAGACAGACCAAAGTTCACTCTTCCTTGTTTTAAGCTGCTTGGATAACTGGCTCTGATCTGGAAGCCACATGGCTGTTATAGAGGTTTATCAGCTATAGTGCTGCCCTGCACTAATACAGCTGTGCTACTTGTGTGCAACCAGCTCCAAATGAAGGCAGAACAGACTCAGAATTGTCTGCGTATGTCTGGTTAGCCCTGTTGTAAAAGAAAGTAATACTGAATTGACACTAGAACTTCTGAGCAAGATATCTTCTTACTAACAAGTTGGCCAAACTTTAAGTGCACTCAGAGAATAAATCAAGTATTTCTAAGATTTGACTGTAGTTATATCACTATGAAAGTAATTAAGTTGTCCCTAAATGTGTACTTCCCTACACATTCTGTTTTAATTTCGGGGGGGGGCACGATCAAGAGGATGTTGGAATTTTTTAATGGTTTTCTGAATTAATGTTTGCACATGGGTTTATCACAACTATTTTATTCCCTATACATATGTATAACACCTATATACTTTTGGAAATTAGTGTCTATTAGGATTATATAAAGATTATAAAATAGGAAATAACTAATCTGCATTGGTTTTATTATACTAAGGACAGGTGCCAAAACTGTGTAGAAGTTAATTGTTGTATAAATACATAAAAGCGAATTCCAGATTGTTCCACTGTAATGTTCAAATGTGAAAACTGAACTTTTCATATTTGGCAGGTATAGTGAACTTGCTAGTTTTCCAAGTTTCATTTTGCTCTATATTTTTGTTCCTCCATGATTGTGATACAGAATACAATGCCAAATGTAAGTTGGAGGAAAAGTTGAGCTGTAGAAAGACTGGCATTTCAAACAACTCTGTATTAATAGTCCCCAAATACTCATTCTGTGAGAGAGCTGATAACCTGCCGCTGGCCAAGAAATTCATGTACTAGCTGCCCTTTCTTCTGGACCTTAAATTAATAGTAAAATAATAGCCTTCTCCCTCTCTCATCTGTCATCATTGGGACTTGCTTCCTTTAACCTCCTTCTTCTGAAACACTGTGTACATTAGTTAGCTCACAGCAACTTATTATTTATGCATTATCCTTTATGAAGTCTGTATACAACCACATGCCCAACAGTTATTAAAAAAGATTAATTAGTAGTATTAGCAATTTATTTTAGCTTATCCATTTAAACTTCACATGGTAGTTCTTGTTTGAAAAAAAGAAAAAGATGTAGTTAATCACATTTTATTTTGACTATTCAAATATTGTAGTCCAATACTTATAAGCAGAAGTAAAATTTCATTTCTGTAAATGTGGTGAGTTGACTTCAGCCAGCAGCCAAATGCCTACCCAGCCTCTCATTCACCCCCCTCTCCCACAGGATGGGAACAAAAGAGAAGGAAGTTTAAAAGATCAAAATAATGACAGTTTAATAGGGAAAGCAAAAGCTGCATGTGCAAGCAAAGCAAAAATAAGAATTCATTCACTACTTCCCATCAGTAGGCAGATGTCCAGCCACTTCCTGAAAAGCAGGGTCTTAGCATACGTAATGGTTGCTTGGGAAGACAAATGCCATAAGCATGAATGTCTCCCCCTTTCTCCTCCTTTCCCTGAACTTTTATTGCTGAGCACAGCATCTCATGGTATGGAATATTCCTTTGGTAAGTTAGAGTCAGCTGTCCTGGCTGCGTTCCTTCCCAGTCTCTTGTCTACCCTCAGCCTACTCGCTGTTGGGGGAGGGAAGAGAGAGAAAGCCTTGATGCTGCGCAAGCACTGTTCAGGAACAGCTAAAACACTGGTGTGTTATCAACACTGTTTTGGTCACAAATCTAAAACACAGCACCATATGGGCTGCTAGGAAAAAAAGTAACTCCATCCCAGCCAGACTTGGTACAGTTCAGGTTGGATCACTGCTGCACTTGCCCAGTTCCTGATGAGGATCATTCTCCATTGGTTTGAGTGGCTCCTGCTGCAGCATCATACAGCAATGGCATATCATGCAACTCACATCATGGCTTATTTCCCCCAAGGTTAAATCTCCTTGAAGGTACACACCAGATTTCCCCATCTTGATTTATTACCCATCAAGTACACCCAGGTCCTTGTTTGAAAGCAACCCTATGAATGGGTTTGCCTTTTCCCGAGGGAGGAATAACCCACGCCGTCTTTCCAAACCAGTTCCCTACGCATACTACAGAGACCTTATCTCTTTCCACAGTATGCAGGGGTTTTGTTTGGGTGGCCCAGGTTTTTGTTTGGGTGGCCCTGGGAGCACGGAGGGCTCAGGAGCGTATCTGAAATGCTTGTACACCAACGCACGCAGTATGAGAAACAAACAGGATGAACTGGAAGCATTGGTCAGTTCTCACAGCTATGATATCATTGGTATTAGTGAGATTTGGTGGAATGAGTCCCACGATTCAACTGCTGGGATGGAGGGCTACAGGCTGTTCAGGAGGGATAGGCAGGGCAGGCAAGGTGGAGGTGTTACACTATATGTAAAGGAGAGGTTTGACTGCACAGCCCTTACAGTTAGGGAGGATGTGGTCGAGAGCATCTGGATGAGGATTAGGGGGATGGAAAACAAAGCAGATGTCGTAATGGGTGTCTACTATCAATCGCCCAGACAGGATGATAGCACTGATGACTTATTCTATAGGCAATTAGGAGAAATTTCTGGATCGGTAGCCCTTGTCCTCATGGGAGATTTCAACTTCCCAGACATCAACTGGGAATACCATACTGCTGTTGTGACGAGGAAGTCTGGGAAATTCCTGAAGTTTGTTGAAGATAATTTCTTGTCACAAGTACTGAGTGAGCCAACTAGGAAAGATGCCCTCCTATGTAATTTGTAATTTGACACAGTGTAATTTTTTACTTCTAGAAAGTCAGATTAGAAGACCTGATTATTATACTTCAGTACAGACTATATTTTTGCTTTTTTTTTTCCTTAAGTAGACAGTTCTCCTATTCAAGGTAGCTGAAGTCTTTTTGACAAGATAAGATTCAAATTTTAGTAAAAGCTGTGTTCACAAAAGCCTTCCTTGGAGCAAATCCTGGGATCAGCTCTCTTAAAAGAGACAAAATAGCTTCTTATTTCCTATTCTGTTCCCAAACTTGATAGACCTACTATGTAAAAGAAGCTGCAGTGGTGTTCCTCAGTAGGGTATCAGTTAGTACCGGAAATCAAAAGGCTCTTCTAGTGCCGACAGAGGGGTCTTTTCCACTGGTATAACTATGCACTCTGTGCAGCAGAGGCCACAAGACAAAGAAAGAAAGCTTCCATTCACTGGCACAGCGCTGCCTGCTCCATGGCTTTGCCAGCAGAACCAGTCAGTAAGGGAAAATTTCCTTGCAGTCTAGGTAATGCAGTTAGGGCAGCAAAACTTTGTAGCATGCAGCTGCTCAGAAACTCAGTCTCTGAAGTTGGGCTGTTGTCAGTGTGGGGACAGTGCTTGGGGGGACCATGCTGTTGCATGGATCTCCATCCTGCTATCTGGCAGATGTATGTAGTGTTGTTACAGATGTGGTGAATGAGATAAGGTACAGATTTTGGTCTGTGAGGGGTGCACAGTATGTTTCACAGCCACTTTACATTTAGGCAGTGAACATAACAGTAATGGATTCCTAAAGTCCTCATGAGAGTTTTTGTTCAAGTTATATTTAAAGTTTTGTAGAAGTTCTGCTGTTCAAAGTCTTCCCTCTATCATCTTGTTGGAAATGTACTAGGGAAACCAAGAAAGAGCTTACATGAATATATTGGTAACTGGCTGATTTGTATAGTATCATTAATTTCAGACAGCTGTAATCACTGTACAATTTTCTCTATTCAATTATTCCACATATTTCAGTGTTTGTAGGTATCAGACATTCAAGAGAAGCACACTTTTTCATACATGGATGCATGATTGCATTATCTTCATATTTTCTATTAGAAAGTAAGAGAATTATCTATCAGTAATACACTCACTACTTTGAAGGTCATGACTTGTGTAGCTTTGAAACATGGAGCAGTATTAGGATATTCAGCATACTTCTTAAAGTTTGGTACCACTAATGATTACTAAGCTTTGAGAAATCTGAATTGCTCTTATACTTTTGCTATGGGAATGATGCATATGCATAGTAATATTCAATAGGAAAATGTTAATGGCTAGTTTAATGTTATCAGTGTGTTGTACCTCACAGTGATGCAATCTGGGATACTAATGTCTTGGCAATCATAGCTATTAGCAAATTGCCGTGTTCAGATTTTATGAACATAATAACTTGTGCCAGAGAACAGAACAGAATGGAAAGAGAATTAATTTTCTTTTATCACTGTATATTCATGAAGTGATTTTTATTCCGTTTAGTTAGAGTTGCTTTAAAACTTGACTAGTATAAACGTCAGACATGCTTTGAACTAACATGGTTTTACTTTTGTTTTGACTCACATGCTAAATATGTTGTACTGGACCCATAACTGCAGGGACATTGTTTGGCAAAAGATGACAGACAAAGATTGGAAGAGCAAATAGATGTGTGAAATGTCAGAGACTGAGATAATGAAAAGTGTGTTTAATTTTGTTCACACATTTAATCAAAACAAGATGGGGATTAAAAATAGTGTGATGGAAGTGGATAGTATAATATCTGCAAATAATAGATTTCAAGATTTGACAAGGCAGTGTGAGTCAACAGAAAATAGAATTTAATTTTCATTGAATGTTGCTTCTTTGATCAAAATATTTCATAGCTCATTTTCCATAAAATGGTGTCTTCAGCACAGAATTTTGCTGAGTCTAAATAAACATTGGTAAGTTTTGTTGGTAGTATGTATCTTCAGGTTACATCTGTCTACAGTAGCAGCAAGGAGCTTTACATTTTATTTAACAGTTTAAGATGTCGTGCATTCCAAGAAGGAATCAACAGGGAGGAATTTTGTCTCAAAATAATAATCTTTAGTTTCCATTTAATTATGGTTCTATCTTATAAATGTAATACAAATCATATTTAGTTTATGTTTAATTTTAGTGAAATGGGTATAAAAATTCACATCTTTTTATTATAGATCTTATATATTGTGTAAAAGTTGAAAAATTATGTGTATAACCTTTCTGTGTGCAGTGTTTCTCACAAATCTTCCTAGAACTTTAGTCGTTAACTCAAATATTTTATGGCTAACCCCTTGTGTGATATGTTCTTACATAGCTGCCTTTCTTTCTTAGCTTTCTGTACATTATTGGTTCTCTCTCAGAATTCATATCTACAACATTCATCCACTGATTCACTTTGGCTTCTTCAACTTTTATGCTGTATACCTAAAATCTACCCAGGGTGCAATCATTCTTTTATTTTGCACCCCAGTCTTAAAACCTAGCCATCCAGCCTCATTACCTACATTTCGTAACTGCTACCTGGCAAGCTGTCAGCATAAAGCAATCCTTGGTTACTTCATGTTTGATTTTCTTCTTCCCAAGGGCTATTTGTTAACACCTGCACAGGTACTTTATTTCATCCACGTCCTCTCTGGAGTGCAGAGAATTCACTTCCACGCCTCCTCTTTGATCGTCTTTCCTCCTTTTCATTTGTACTTCATTGATGGATACTATTTATAGCCTTTCTTGAAAAGAAAAATAACATCTAAATTATCTAACAAAATAAAGCACAAATTTCAGTGTTATAACCACAGAACTATCATTTACTTTTTGGCTTAATTTTGTTCACATTCTTTAGTTTCCTGTGTCTAATCCAAACCTGAAAGTTGTTGAAGCAGGGAGAAATGCTTTATTTTATTTGCCTATTGTACTGGTTTGGGCTGGGATAGAGTTAATTTTCTTCATAGTAGCTTGCATGGTGCCATAGCATTTTAGATTTGTTCTGAAAAGAGTGTTGATAAAACACCCATGTTCTAGTTATTGCTGAACAGTGCTTACACAGTGTCAAGGCTATTTCTGCTTCTCTCACTGCCCTGCCAGTGAGTAGGCTGGGAGTGGGCAAGAAGTTGGGAGGGGACACAGCTGGGACAGCTGACTCAAATTGACCAAAGGGATATTCCATGCCCTATGACGTCATGCTCAGCAATAAAAGCTGTGGGGAAGAAGGAGGAAGGTGGTGTCACAGTCTGTTTGGATCTCTCAAACTTACAGGACAACATACTCTTTAAATTAAACTTTATTTTATGAGCTCATTAAGAAATACAACAAACAAACATGACAAACAGGGGCTCAGTCCCCTTTTGCCCAGACTAGTCGATCACGTGAATTCACTTATTCACCACTCAAGTCATAAGGTTTCATACCTTATAACCCGTAACTCTTAATCCGTGCACCTATAAGCAAAAATCAGATACCTAGCGGATGGTGAGAGTGCTCATCCTTCCTCCTCCATCACAGTGCGGGCATCCCCTGTATCACACCAGGAACCATGAAAGCCTCAGCAGTCCAGCTGCTGTTGGATCCACTTCAAAAGCTTTTTGGGTAAGCTGATGTTTTATACCTTCCAGCTTGGAAGATTGGTCTATATCATTTCCATAAATTAGCAGATTCTGAGGAAAATGCCAGACAATCAATATGCAAAGATGATGGCTGCAGGAGACAGCAATTTGCAGGTGATAATGGCTGCATAATGGTCCTTTAGCTCTTTCTGGCCACCTGTCCTGCCTACTTGGTGCTCTTGCTTTGACCTAATGGTGCTGCTCCAAGCGTACATCAGGCCTTAGCATGAGCTATGTTAGCCAAAATCTGAGCAGGTGTTGACCGAACAGTCACAGGTGGAATGTTCAGAGTAATGGCGTTTATCTTCCCAAGTAACCATTACACGTGATGGAGCCCTGCTTTCCTGGAAATGGCTAAACACCTGCCAGCCAATGGGAAGTAGTGAATGAATTACTTATTTTGCTTTGCTTGTGCATGCAGCTTTTGCTTTACCTATTAAACTGTCCTTATCAAAGCCCATGAGTTTTCTCACTCTTACCCTACCGATTCTCTCCCTATCTCACTGGAGGGGGAATGAGCGAGCAGCTGTGTGGGGCTCAGCTGCCTACTGGGGTTAAACCACAACATCTATAAAACATCTCAAGCATCTATAGCATTTTCTAAAGATTTGGACTTTGCTGGTATCAGGAAAGTATCCTGGATTACTTCCTACAAACTTTTCAATTATATATTTCTCCACTCCTTCATATCCAAATTATTACTTTAGGTATTTTGAGAAAACCTTTTGAGATACAGATTTCTAAACAGAAGTTTAAAAATGTATTTTTTAATACATGTGGTCGAGAGCATCTGGATGAGGATTAGGGGATGGAAAACAAAGCAGATGTCGTAATGGGTGTCTACTATCAATCGCCCAGCCAGGATGATAGCACTGATGACTTATTCTATAGGCAATTAGGAGAAATCTCTGGATCGGTAGCCCTTGTCCTCATGGGAGATTTCAACTTCCCAGACATCAACTGGGAATACCATACTGCTGTTGTGACAAGGAAGTCTGGGAAATTCCTGAAGTTTGTTGAAGATAATTTCTTGTCACAAGTACTGAGTGAGCCAACTAGGAAAGATGCCCTCCTAGACTTATTGTTTGTGAATAGAGACGGACTCGTGGGAGATGTGATGGTAGGTGGCTGTCTTGGCCACAGTGATCACGAAATGGTTGAGTTTAAAATTTTCAGTGTAATGACAAAAAAGGTCAGCAGAGTTGCTACCCTGGATTTCAAGAGAGCAAACTTTAAGCTACTCAGGGAGCTAGTTAGCAGTGTCCCCTGGGAATCTGCTTTTGAGGGCTTAACAGTACATGAGTGCTGGTCATTTTTTAAGAACCACTTTTTAAAAGCACAGGAGCAGGCAATCCCATTGTGTCGAAAGTCAAGCAAGTGGGGCAGAAGACCAGCTTGGCTGAACAGGGAACTCCTCGTGGAGCTCAAGAGGAAAAAGAAATTGTATGATCTCTGGAAGCAAGGTCAGGCTTCGCAGGAAGATTACAGAGCCGTGGTTCGCATATGCAGGGAGAAGACACGAAAGGCCAAAGCTCAACTAGAGTGGAAACTGGCCAGCGTTGTGTCAGACAACAAGAAAGGCTTTTTAAAGTATGTTAATAGCAAGAGGAGGTCTAAAGAAAACATTGGACCGATGCTTGTTGAAGATGGTCACCTGACAAATACGGATTAAGAAAAAGCAGAGGCATTCAATGCTTTTTTGCCTCAGTCTTTAATATTAATGATAGACCTTGGGCTGCCCGGTCCCCTGAGTCAGAGGACCACGAGTGTGGGAACAGTGACTTTCCATTTGTGGACACTGAATTTGTAAGGGACCAGCTGTATCAGCTGAACATTCACAAGTCCATGGGGCCTGATGGGATTCATCCCAGAGTACTGAAGGAGCTAGCGGATGTTATAGCAGGACCCCTCTCAATCATCTACCAAAGGTCTTGGGAGTCTGGGGAGGTCCCTGCTGACTGGAAGCTAGCCAACGTTATTCTAATCTACAAGAAGGGCGTGGGGGAAGACCTAGAAAACTACAGACCTGTTAGTCTAACCTCAGGACCTGGAAAAATTATGGAGAAGATCATACTGGGTGCTATCGAAAGGCATTTAAAGGACAATGCAATCATCAGGCACAGTCAACGTGGGTTCACAAAGGGAAAGTCCTGTTTAACTACCTTAATATCCTTCTACAATAAGGTCACCTGCCTAGTGGATGAAGGGAAGGCGGTGGATGTAGTTTTTCTGGATTTTAGGAAGGCTTTTGATACTGTCCCTCACAGCGTCCATCTGGACAAGTTGTCCAACTGTGGGATGAGCGGGTTCACGGTGCGCTGGGTGAAGAACTGGCTGAACAGCAGGGCTCAAAGGGTTGTAGTGAATGGGGCTACATCTGGGTGGTGACCGGTCACCGGCGGTGTTCCTCAGGGCTCAATTCTAGGGCCAGTTCTGTTCAATATTATTATCAATGATCTGGAGGCAGGAGTTGAATGCACCCTTAGCAAGCTTGCTGATGATACCAAACTGGGAGGTGCTGTTGACTCTCTCGAGGGACAAGAGGCCTTGCAGAGGGATCTAGATAGATTGGAGCATTGGGCAATCATCAGTGGCATGAAATTTAAGAGGCCCAAGTGCCAGAGTCTGCACCTGGGATGGAGAAACGCCGGGCACAAGTATAGATTGGGAGAGGAGCGGCTGGAGAGCAGCCCTGCAGAAAAGGATCTGGGGATGGTGGTTGACAGTAGGCTCAATATGAGTCAGCAGTGTGCCCTGGTAGCCAAGAGGGCAAACCGCATCCTGGGGTGCATTTAAACACAGTATAACCAGCCGGTCAAAAGAGGTGATTATCCCGCTCTATTTAGCGTTGGCGCAGCCCCACCTCGAGTACTGTGTGCAGTTCTGGGCCCCACAATTTAAGAAGGATGTTAAGGTCCTCGAATGTGTCCAGAGGAGGGCAACAAAGCTGGTGAAAGGGCTGGAAGGCATGTCCTATGAGGAGCAGCTAAGGACTCTGGGTTTGTCTAGTTTGGAGAAAAGGAGGCTGAGGGGCGACCTCATTGCTCTCTACAGCTTCCTGAGGAGGGGAAGTGGAGGGGGAGGTGCTGATCTCTTCTCCCTGGTATCCAGTGACAGGACGTGTGGGAATGGCTCAAAGCTGTGCCAGGGGAGGTTTAGACTGGACATTAGGAAGCATTTCCTTACCGAGAGGGTGGTCAAACACTGGAACAGGCTTCCTAGAGAGGTGGTCAATGCCCCATGCCTGTCAGTGTTTAAGAGGCATTTGGACAATGCCCTTAATAACATGCTTTAACTTTTAGTCAGCCCTGAAGTGGTCCGGCAGTTGGACTAGATGATCATTGTAGGTCCCTTCCAACTGAAAATTATTCTATTTTATTCTGTTCTGTTCTATTCTATTCTAAATTTGCGTCCCAGTGCATGAATATCCCAGCACCCATTGCTGTCGGTATAGTCTTCAACAGTCCATTGTATCATTCAGTCTTTCCAGAGGCTTGTGGGTGAATAGGGGATGCGATACACCCAGTCAGTGCCGTGTTTCTTGGCCCAGGTGTCTATGAAATTGTTTTGGAAATGAGTCACATTGTCCGACTCGATTCTTTTTGGGCTGCTATGTTGTCATAGAACTTGTTTTTCAAGCCCCAGGATGGTGTTTCTGGCAGTGGTATGGGTCACAGGGTATGTTTCCAGCCACCCAGTAGTCACTTCCACCATGGTAAGCACGTCACCTCCCTTGGTGATATAATCAATCTGCCAGGCCTCCCCATACATCCCTCCAAATGTGCATTCTCCAGAATCCTACGAGGCCTAGGAAAGCTTAAGTTTCTTTTTTGTTAGCTGGTGGGGATATAGCTGTTATCTTATTGATCACATCCACTGGGATGTGATGATGCCCATCTTGCCATTTTATTCCCAAGAAGTAGATCTCTTGTGCAGGTCCTTTGACCTTGCTTTTTTATATGGCCAAACCAGCTTTTCGAAGGATCTGGATTATTCTTTTTCCTTTCTCAAACACTACTTCTGCTTTGTTGCCCCCTGCAATGATGTCATCAATATACTGCAGGTGTTCAGGAGCATCACTCTGTTCTAGTGCAGCTTGGATTAGTCCATGACAAATGGTAGGGCTGTGTTTTCACCCCTGGGGCAGTCAATTCCAGGTGTATTAGACACCACATGAAAGCAAACTGTGGCCTGCACTCTACTGCCAAAGGAACTGAGAAAAATGCATTGGCAATATCAACTGTGGCATACCACTTGTCTGCCTTTGACTCTGGTTCGTATTGGAGCTCTAGCATGTCCGGCACGGCAGCACTCAGCGGTGGCGTGACTTCATCCAGGCCACAATACTCCACCCTCCGTCAGACTTTTGCACTGGCCATATGGGACTATTAAAGGGTTAGCAAGTATCATGGTTTAACCCCAGCCAGCAACTAAGCACCACACAGCCGCTCACTCACTCCCCCCACAATAGGATGGGGGAGAGAATCAGAAGAGTAAAAGTGAGAAAACTCATGGGTTGAGATAAAGACAGTTTAATAGGGAAAGCAAAAGCTGTGCATGCAAGCAAAGCAAAACAAGGAATTCATTCACTACTTCCCATTGGCATGCAGATGTTCAGCCATCTCCAGGAAAGCAGGGCTCCATCATGCACAACGGTTACTTGGGAAGACAAACACCATCACTCCAAACGTCCCCCCCTTCCTTCTTCTTCCCCCAGCTTTATATACTGAGCATGATGTCATATGGTATGGAATATCCCTTTGGTCAGTTGGGGTCAGCTGTCCCAGCTGTGTCCCCTCCCAACTTCTTGTACACCCGGCAGAGCATGGGAAGCTGAAAAGTCCTTGATTTAGTATAAGCGCTACTTAGCAACAACTAAAACACCCCTGTATTATCAACACTGTTTTCAGCACAAATCCAAAACATAGCCCCATACCAGCCACTATAAAGAAAATTAACTCTATCATCTCAGCTGAAACCAGGACAGCAAGTCTTGCTGATCACTCCTTGGTTCTCCAGTTGATGAATAAACTTATGGATGGGAGCCAGGGGGTCTTGGTTGGTGCGATATTGCTGCCGGTGCACCATCATGGTAGCAGTCGGCACATGCTTTTCTTCGATCCTCAGCAACCCCACAATGGAGGGATCTTCCAAGATGCCAGGCAAGGTAGAAAGCTGTTTAATCTTCTCTGTATCCACGGTGGCTACACCAAAGTTCCACTGGTACCCCCTTTGGGTCCTTGAAATACCCTCTCCTGAGGTAGCCTATGCCAAGGATACACGGGGCCCCTGGGCTGGTCACAATAGGGTGCTTTTGCCACTTGTCCCCTGTTAAACTCACCTCAGCCTCCAACAGAGATGTGGTGGGTTGGCCTTCGCTGGCCACTAGGTGCCCACCAAGCCACTCTGTCACTCCCCCTCCGCAACTGGACAGGGAGAGAAAATACGACGAAAGGCTCGTGGGTCAAGATGAGGACAGGGAGATCAGTCAGCAATTACTGTCACAGAGAAAACAGGCTCGTCTTGGGGAAATTAATTTAATTTATTGCCAATCAAAATCAGAGTAGGATAATGAAAAATAAGAACAAATCTAAAAACACATTCCTCCTTCTTCCCACGCTCAACTTCACACCTGACTTCTCTACCTCTTCCCCCTGAGACGCACAGGGGGATGGGAAATGAGGGTTGCAGTCAGTTCATCACATGTTGTCTCCGCCACTCCTTCCTCCTCATGCTCTTCCCCTGCTCCAGTGTGGAGTCCCACCCATGGGAGACAGTCCTTCACGAACTGCTCCAACATGGGTCCTTTCCACGGGGTGTAGTCATTCAGAAATGGACTGCTCTAGCGTTGGTCCCCCGCGAGGTCACAGTTCCTGCCAGAAAACCTGCTCCAGCATGGGCTCCTCTCCATGGGGGCTGCAGTTCCTGCCAGGAGCCTGCTCCAACACAGGCTCTCCACAGGGTCATAGCTTCCCTCAGGGTGCATCGACCTGCTCTGGCGGGGGGTCCTCCACGGGCTGCAGGGTGGATATCTGCTCCACCGTGGACCTCCATGGGCTGCAGGGGGACAACCTGTGTCACCATGGTCTTCTACATGGGCTGCAGGGGAATCTCTGCTCCGGCGCCTGGAGCACCTCCTCCCCCTCCTTCTTCACTGACCTTGGTGTCTGCAGAGTTGTTTCTCACATATTCTCACTCCTCTCTCTCCCAGCTGCTGTTGCGCAGCATTTTTTACCCTTTCTTAAATGTTACCACAAAGGCGCCACCAGCTTTGCTGACTGGTTCAGCTTTGGCCAGTGGCAGGTCCATCTTGGAGCTGGCTGGAATTGGCTCCATCCAACATGGGGGAAGCTTCTGGCATCTTCTCACAGAAGCCACCCCTGTAGCCCCCCCTGCTACCAAAACCTTGCCACACAAACCAAATACAGGACAACTGTTGGGATCACCCTGTCACTCCAGAAATCCAGATGGATTTCTATGACCTTATACCCTGGTGGCATTAGGGTATACTGTGCAGCAGTGTCCACCAAAGACTTGTACTCATTTGGGTCTGATGTGCCAGGCCATTGAATCCATATAGTGGAGTAAACTCAGTTCTCCCTTTCCTCTTCCTGGCCAGAGTCAGGGCCTCTCTATTCCTGGTCAGAGAATTCCTTACCTCACTCCTGTAATTGCAAACCAGAAGTCCATTCATCAGGAGCAGAAGTAGGATCAGCCCTTCTACTCTGGGGAATTGCTCAACATCAAACAGAGCAGTCATCTTCCTGGATGGACTCTTTTTGGATGCTGGTTTTTTCTTGCAGTTCACGTGTGCGAGCTTCTAGGTTCAAGGTAGGTGCACCGTCCCAATTCCTCATGTCCTCCCTGTGGTCACACAGATAGAACCCACAGGGTGGCCCACAGTTCCCTTTCCCTTGAGCAGAAAAAGGCTGATTCTATACAGCATTCTTGAAAGTTGAGACACCACCCTGAGGGACAAGGAGGAAGATATTCACTTTGAATTGTTGGACCTGTTGGGACAGTTTTTCCATAGCTGAGACGCAGGCCCATAGTGTCGGGGAGGATGAGAGTTTCTCTTTGAATTGCGAGAGCTAGCAGGCCAGTTTATCCACAGTTGATGCCTCAATGTCTGTCCAGTCCATTATCACCAGGGTGCTGGTGTGCAATGTCAGTGTGTTCCGGTACAGACTTCCACCACGTGGACTATGTGCACTAAATTTCATCCAGATCTTTGGAGGCCTGGTTGTTGTCCAGGTTGCTGTAGATAATCTCTACCACCACTAATTCCCTCAGATACTGTGCACCTCCCTTAGTGGTGGTCTACTTGCCTTGGTAGTTTACAACATCTTCCTTTGAGGGGTTACCTTACCTTCACGCTTGACAGGAGCCACCTTCAGAAGCTCTTATGCTTCCTTGCCCCTCTTATGATCCCTTTTCTGATTCCCCAGTCCCTAGCTATGGATCCCATCTGCTGGACTTCCCTACTCTCTAATTCCTGACTATGGGCCCCAGTATCCCAGCATCAAAACAACCAGCTGATAATTCACTCGCCTGGCTGGTGGCTGTAATCTTTTTGCATATCTCGCAGCTCACTCAGAGATAGGGACCGGGTGGTTTCCACCTCTTTTATGATTTATGTCTCTTCCCAATCCTGTTCTTGTGACTGCTCTGCTGCAGAACAGGCTGCCTCTTCTGATTCTTCCTCATGCTCCCTCTCAGGAAGAGCATCTTCCTCCCTTACTAACTGGGTCAACCTCTGCTGCCATTGTTTCTTCTGGACTACAGAAGTGACTGTTAGATTTGAGGGTTGAGTCTGTGGCTTAGCCACAGCATCTGTTTGTATGTCCTCAGATCCAGAGACCCTCTCGCCCCCTTAAGGGTGCTGGACAGAGGCTTGGTAGGTGTAGGCCAGACCCCAACACAGTGTGAGAAGTTATGTCTTTGGTATAGACAAGGCATCCTTTCTTCAAGTGGTCTGCCACTTCAACAAGGTTCTGCTCCTGTTTGGGTGTGAAGTCCCAGACCATTGGAGGTGAAAACCGTTCTAGGCACTTATCCAAATTCTCCCCCACACTTTGCCGCCCGTGACTCGACTGCCTCAGGGCACATCCCTGTGTGGCGTTGGTTAACCTCAGGAAAAGCCAAAATCAGATTAATGGTGCACACCAATACAAGCGTTTTGGGATATTCAAGAAAATGAAGGGCCATTGCAACAATTGAGGAAACATCTACCCTGGAAGAAAAGAGGGGGGAGGTGCCATTCTCCATTTGTCCCACAAAGTGGCTCCCAGAGGAGAAAAGGAAAAAGGTGTAATTGTTAATTGTCTCCACAAAATGTACTGGGATAGCAGCAGTCCCAAATACCAGGTTAGGCTGAAGGCCAGTGCTTTTATCATAGCTCTCCCAGGAAAAGCAATAAAAAACAAGTGATGAACCACACAGCAAACAGTAAAAGGTGAAAGCAGCCATTAACAGGCACTGGAGTTTGACATACAGCAAGAGAGGGAGCACACCATGGAGCAGGTGAGGGAACAAATAAATCAGTACTGAGAGCAAACAAGTCAACATTGTGACCAGCAACAGCAAGTAACAGCCGGCCATGTAACACCTAAACAGCTATAACAGCTATGAATTCAGTCTAACACACTCCAATCAAATCTGTTGTTATCTTGAACCCCTCAAGCCCCACGTTGGGCGCCGAAAAGGACTGTTGTGGGTTGACCCTGGCCAGCAACTAAGCACCCACACAGCTGGTCGCTCGCTCACTCCCCACCACAGCAGGATGGGGGAGAAAATCAGAAGAGCAGAAGCGAGAAAAACTCGTAGGTTGAAATAAAGGCAGTTGAGTAAGTGAAGAGGGGGAAAAAATGGGGGAGGAAGCAAGTGATGCAAAGTCAATCGCCAGTCTCTGAGCAATGGCGACTTTGGAAAGACCTCCCCCCCCCCCCCCAATTTTATTGCTGAGCATGACATTGTATGGATGTCTCGTCCCACTCGGTGGGTTGTGAGATGGGCAAATCTTTTTGATTCCCCGACAGTTTGTGTACCGACAAAAGCCGATCTCTGCTCAGCAGAGCCGCGTGGTCGGTAGAGTCACAACAATGACTCAGAGGAACAGTCTGGCCAGTAACTTCATTAACTGGCGAATTCCACAAACAGACAAACTTAACAAACTGGCGAGCCCAACGAACGAACAGAGGCGATTTGGCAATGGAGCTATTTTCCAGGCAACCTGTCACAATTTATCCCACACTTGCATATATTGGAAGAGTAGAGGAAGAGAGAAGCGAGAAAAGGAAAGGAAAAGAGAGGAGAAAAGAGAAAGGAAAAGTATCACCACCCTTGGATCCCGCGATGACGATGACAGGCGTGGCAATCCTCCAGTGGTGGGCGCGCGCGGGTTCCCTGGAGGGCGTGTCTTTTATAAGCTAATCCCCGCCTCCAGGTACGCCCCTTCAGGACTTACATGGTTCTTGTTCTAGAAAGTTCTCAATCTTCTGCGCAGGCGCTGGGGGAGGGGGGTGGTCGCGAGGGGTCTCTCGGGCAGTTGCAAGCCCCTTAAACCCTGTGTGACCTCTGGCCATACATGGTAAAGTCCGGCAGAGCCTGGAACCGCGCGTTCTCTGACTCGCTCTCCACGTCCCGCACGTCCCGCTCGTCCCGCTCCCGCTCCCGCTCTCCCCCACCTGGTGCTCGCCGACCTGCCGTCGCCATGCAAATAGCTCCTCGCCTCGCCACAATGTTTGAGGCATTAACTCTTTCAGTCTCTCACAATGGCATGGAATATCCCTTTGGTCATTGGAATCAGCTGTCCTGGCTGCGTCTCCTCCCAACTTCTCGCCCACCCCCAGCCTACTCGCTTTGTGGGGGCAGAGTGAGAAACAGAGAAGGCCTTGACACTGTGTAAGCACTGTTCAGCGATAGCTAAAACACTGGTGTGTTATCTACACTGTTTTGGTCACAGATCTAAACCACAGCACCATAGGGGCTGCTATGAACAAAATTAACTCCATCCCAGCCAGACCCAGTACACCTGGACTCTTGCACAGATCAAGATTTCAGCACTGTTAGATTTGTACATTTGTCTTGATTGTAAATGTAATGCAGACCAACCCATTAATAATTTTCTCTACTTTTTATGTTATATTTTTATTTGAAGAAAAGATTATCCATGTTTTTAAAACAAAGTATTTTAAAGCAAAATTCTATTCCTTTTTTTTTATTTTTTAGTAAGTGATTATTTTTCTATCACTGTGAAGAGAGGAATTTTTTTTGTTAGAATTCTTACTAGGGCAGTGAAATTCAAATAATTTCTAATTTTAAATGTTAAGATACTTTATCCATAGATCTTATAGTGATGGTTAAATTTAATAAAATAAATAAGAATATACTATGAAAAAATAGGAATAAAAAGTGATGTTTCTTGTATAGATTTTAAAGTTAAAACCATTCCTAAATGCATTCAGATACTTGTGAGTTCATTCCTAGTCATGCAAAATCACAAGTAATCAAATGACATTGTTAAGTAATGTAAAAATAGACATAGCATTCACATAATGCAGAGCACTGAGATGTTTTCTTATTTTATTTAATAATAAATTAAATAAAATATTTGTATAAAATTATTATAATTAAAATTATTATTAAATGATTGTTTATTTAATATTTTTCTAATTATGTAGTTTAGAACCATTTGTCTTCTATAATATTAAACTGTTTGACTTTTTAATCATAGTATTGTAGAATGGTTTGGGTTGGAAGGGCCCTTTACAGGTCATCTAGTCCAACCCTCCCTGCAATGAGCAGGGACATCTTCAACTAGATCAGGTTGCTCAGAGCCCCGTCCAACCTGGCCTTGAATGTTTCCAGGGATGGGGCATCCACAACCTCTCTGGGCAACCTGTTCCAGTGTTTCACCGCCCTCATCATAAAAAATTTCTTCCTTATATCTAGTCTAAATCTATCCTCTTCTAGTTTAAAACCATTACCCCTTGTCCTATCGCTACAGGCCCTGCTAAAAAGTCTGTCCCCATCTTTCTTATAAGTCCCCTTTAAGTATTGAAAGGCTGCAATAAGGTCTCCCCAGAGCCTTCTCTTCTCCAGGCTGAACAATCCCAACTCTCTCAGCCTTTCCTCATAAGAGAGGTGTTCCATCCCTCTGATCATTTTTGTGGCCCTCCTCTGGACCCACTCCAACAGGTCCATGTCTTTCTTGTCTTCTGGGACCCCAGAGCTGGACGCAGTACTCCAGGTGGGGTCTCACTAGAGTGGAGTAGAGGGGCAGAATCACCTCCCTCGACCTCCAGGCCATGCAAATCTGAGGTCCCTTGTAAGATACCCAGTAATATGGACATTTTCTTGATGTTTTTTGCCTTCCCCTTATCATCTTAATCTAAGTAAAGCTCAGCATTATTCCTACTGCTATGTTTTGTTATTTTGCGTTTACATAGCAAAAAGTATAATTTGTCTTCATTCAGTGATTTACTGACTTTAGGCTCATTTCAGATTCATTATTGAACAAATTAAATTAGGTTCTTAGAGTTTTGATTGTTGTTCATCAAACTTACTGCTATTGATTCCTGGTACTTGTTTAACTGTATTCCTCTACTGTTGTATGTTTGTCTTTGAACCATAAACCCTTTGGGGCAGGAAATACGTTATTTTTTCTGCTTGTACAGTGTTTTGTGCAAAATGGTTGATGCTTCTCCTCAAGTCCCCTATAATACAAATAATGAATAAGCAGAGAGAATAATGTTCTGATGTTTAAATCTCTGGACTAAAATTTGGGAGATATGGACTGAATTGTTGTCCTTTTGAGAACTTCATCATTGATACTGGACAAATCATGTAATCTTTACTTGTTTTTCTTCTGCAAAAAAAAAAAAATCCCTGCTTTTAGTTGTATATATACATATACTCAGTTTCTCTCAATGCCCTTTGTGAAATAAATTACTGGTTAAACAGAAAGAAACTCAGTTTGGGGAAAATTTAAGTCATTCTTAAAGACAAAAAGGAGAGATGTGTTATGTCAGTCGTGCATCACCTCACCAATGTATAGTTATTCCCAGTAATATATTTTTATTATCTTTCTAATACTTAAGAATTTCCTGATCCAAGAGAGAAGGGGAATGAATTATCTGTCTGCCTCGTGTTGTGCTGAGGCTTCTGTGTATGTAGCTTTCAAATTTTATTGGCCTTTTTTTTCTGATACTTTGCTTTACAGATAAATATCTAATTTATAGTTTACTATTTGTAACTCCACTAAGTGTTGGTGTTTAGGATGCTTTTCCCACAGCTTATTATCCTGCATGTTTTAAAAATTCATTCTGTTCTTTGTGATTATATTTTTTATGTGTTTCTAAAATTTCTAGATTATATTGTGTTTCTATTACAATTTACAAGTGTATTTGGCATTTGCAGCTTTTTTAAAAGTTTATCTTATTTCCATTTTCAGATTATAAAAATGTTAAATAAGGCTGGTTATAATGCTGATCCTTGCAGTGTCCACTAGATTCACAAAGCCTTTCCTCTTTTAGTATAGCACTGTAAATGTTATTCAGGTAAAATGATGAGGATTTTTTTAAAAACTGTGCGTTCATTTTTTAAGCTATCCATCATACCAAAAAAAATCCTATTTAGTTCAGTGTTTTGTTTCTGTCCTGATATTATTGGGCTAATTATTTTCTGCCCACTTTTAAAGTCAAATAATGTCAATTTATTAGCAAGCTGATAGAGGGATATATCACTTATTGCATTCACTTATTGTTTCATAGATTCATAATGCATCCTGTGCTCCACAGTATAACTTACATGGAGTATATGTATCCTGTAAAGTTCAGTTTTTCAACATTCCATTTACTAACCACAGAATGATTGCAGTGGGAAGTGTCGATATAGCTATAAAAGACTCGCATCAGAAATATCTATAAAATCCCAGACAAACCAAAGAAGCAGTATGTAGTTTTCTTTTTACTAACCCTGTATATTCTTTGGAATTTGTAGGAACAGAAAATATTCAGAGGCTGTGCATAGGCAAATTTCCCAAATCATCATAGTAACTGAAAATAATCGAAGACATTCGGGATTTTATACTTTCAAAACACTCTGCAAATATAAATCTCTCTCAAATCTCTGTAAGGCAAGTAGAAGTCTAACATTTGAGATGAAAATGAAATAATTTGCTAAAAGCCTGCATAGAATGTCAGTTTCAGAAATAGGAAAATTGTGCAAGTTTACTGAAATGTTTTTCTATACCTGGGCTTGTACTGTGTGACAATCTAATATTATATCCAAATTAGTGTCAGTTTTATTAAAAACCCAACTACCCATTATTTTTTGAATGTTTGCAATCATGCCTGGTTTTTTATTGTCAAGAACATTTGTGGAATTACCACATGAACAAAGTAGTTCTGTTTTGCAGTCAGCTATATTTGTAATGAACTGTTCTCATTGTCATTCTGTACAGTAAGTATAAAGAATTTTTTTTAAAATAAAACATGAAAATACATTCATTTCAGGTAAGGGTGATGAGGATTCAACAAATAGAGAAGGACATTCTTTGTATACGACAGCTCCTGCAATCACAAGCAGCTGAAGCAGAGGTTAGTGAGCAATTTCTTGCCTTCTTTTGATTAGAATATGTATCTTTTTAAAAAAGCAAATCTACTTAAATGAGTATATTGGTGGGCAGCATTATTTGTATCAGCAAGTGATGTCGTGGTTCATAAATTAGTCAATATTCATAGGCTGTAGCTGCCTTGGGAATAAAATTTGGTAGCATGTTACTTGCTCTGTTAGCAATGAACTGAGGGTGGAAAACTTGGAATATTCTTTATGCTACTGTTGAATTTTAATCAATAATTATATATCAGTTAAAAGTTAAGTAGCAATTTCAATAAAAAGGTCAAAGTGCAATGTATTATAAAGGCTGAGCATTGGTTTTAGCAAATAATTATAACAGTTTTGCATGTCTTTCTAAATATGAATCTGTGATAAGCAGCTTCATGGATTGCTTATCTTTTGAGATAAGAAAAAAAGGGCGAATACAGTTTCTGTCAGACTTCATTGGAGAAGCCTTGCGTGTTTTTAGTGTTTAAGTATTTGGTTCTATATTAAGAAGTACAAGATAGTTTCCTGTAAATGGCAAAGTCCATAATAGTAATTGTAATTAACAAAAACTGCACTCACAGTGGAAATTAATTTACGAGCTCAACTCTTTCTCATACTTGTAAATTAACTATAAATTGTATGTTGGACATGAATATTTTATTGTTTGTCTTTGCCCAAAATAACAACTGTGAAAGTTCAGGGCAGCTTTTAAATTATTAAGGGATAGAGATTTTCCCACTGTAGAAAATAAATTATTTCACAATTCCAGTTTTTGGGGGAAAATCTGGTATTATAAGTGAAGCTGACAGTAGTGTGTATAATTAAAGTTGTCTAGTCTTTTGACATGTTAGCCAGTCCAGCTGCAATTTTGTTTGATTTATGCCCTTGATTGCTGCTTTTAAAAATCACTAAACATTTTGGAGAATTAAATTATCAGTTTATTTTCCTAACCTTTTCATTTAATTCTGTTAGCATGCTTACTCGTGGTAAAACACGGATTTGATTTTTTGGAGGAAGTGACTTTTGCTTTCATAGTAAAATGTTTCCTAGTTTGGTTTGTATAAGTCTCCTAAAATCGGACTAGCAGACTTGCACAGTTGCATTAAGCAACTGAATTAAATGACAATAGCATTGGGCTTTGTGGTCTGAACAGTAATGGAGTCTGACAAGATGTTATAAAAGAAAGCTTTATTGAGGCAGTAGGAAAGATGAGCAACAATGCACCCATACGGTGACTCACCCAATCACTGACAGCAAATGCAGGATCATAAGCAATACCCTGGCTCCGGTGGACTGCCAGGGACGCTTGGTGTCCGGGTCATCTGGCAGCAACAGCCAATCGTGGAAATGCCTTTTGACTGCAGTAAGAGTCACGCCATCTCTTGGCTCCACCAATGGCAGTGTGATTTGAGAGAATCGTACCTTACATGAATAATGTGGGTGGCATCCTGCCTATGCTGCCGATGTCAGTCAGGGGGCAGGGTGTCAGGAGACGGCGTGTCAG